>NC_090381.1:33538551-33825051 GCF_036365525.1 Heterodontus francisci | reverse complement strand
TCCCTGTTCTAGGTGAACAACAACTTGCACTGAAATGGTGCCTTTTCGGAAACAAGGTATCCCAAACACTCCACAGAGATCTAATTAGATAAAAATGGACACAGAGCCAGAAAAAGTGGTATTAGGAGGGATGACCAAAATTATAGTGAAGGAGGAAAGGGAGGTAGAGGGGTTTAGGGTGGAAATTTGAGAGCATGGCACCCAGGTCTCTGAAGGCCAGGCAGTTAGCGGCAGGGTGAAAAGTGGGCGAGATTGGGGTGCACAAAAGTCAGAGGAACAGAAAATTCTTAACAGGACAGGAGAGCAGGAAGGGAGAAGACTATGGTGATTTAAACACATGGATGAGAATTTTAAATTGCAAGTATTGGCAGTCCAAGAGCCAAGATAGGTCAGAAGGCAGAGCAGTGGAACAGAATTTAGTGTACGATAGGATATGGTCAGCACAGTTTTGGACCAGATGATATTTGCAGAGTGTGGAGGATGAGAGATCAGCTAGAGGTGCACTGGAATATGTCAACAGTATGAATGAGTGCTTTAGCACACGGAATGAGGCAGGGGTGGAAGCGAGCAATATTATGGAGGTGGTAGCAGGCGGTCCTTACAATCCAGAGGACATGGGTCGGAAGCTCAGCTCGGGGGTTGAATAGGATGTTGCGAACAGTTCACGAGCATCTCACATTTGGCATTACTTTGGGAAAAGAAGCCAGACGTTATTGTTGCTCTTCAGGATCATCTTAGAATAGTGGTTCCTTTTGGTTGAGGATAGGAAGACCCAAGAGGACTTGATGTGGTTCAGGCAGATTTGGTGAGGTATGGCCAAACACATTATGTGCCAGATATGCTCAAGCACCTTGAGGGACTGACGATGGGGAAAATACCGGGGGGGGGGGGGGGATTACCAGGGTGACAAATGAGTCTTACCTCAGAGTGATGCCCCACACTGCTGCCTTCAGATGCAGCACGGTGTCCAGTCGAGTCCTCCTGATCATCAGAGTCTGAATTATGTTCATCCTGGACCGGTGTTGCTCCACCATCATCTACTTGAAGTAAAGTAACAGTCACAATCACAGTCACAGCACCACTGCCAGTGCACATCACCATCACAGCATGCTGACATGGCTTGAAGTGAAAGTCTTTCTTTTCCTGTATCCTATTAGACCTATGATGGGTGAACTACAACATTACCAAAATGAGTGGAACACTAACATTGTGGTAATCTTACTGGACTAACAATCCAGAAACCTGGATTAACAATCTGGAGATGAGAGTTCAAATCCCACCACTACAGCAGGGGAACTTGAATTCAATTAATTAAATAAATCTGGGATAAAAAGCTAGGGATCAGTCATGGTAACCATGAAACCAGCAGGTCTGTCTGGTTCATTAATGCTCTTTAGGGAAGGAAGTTTGCTGTCCTTGCCCAGTCTGGCATACATGTGGTTCTGTGGTTGACTCTGAAGTGCCCTCTGAAATGGACTAGCAAGCCACTCAATTGTATCACACCGCTACAAAAAAATTGAATAAAATTCACCTCGCATTGGCCGAGCATCCAACACGAAAAAGGCACAACCAGATCAGTCAACACAGAGAGGCAGAGAGGAGCGGAGCCCGAGGAGCAGCAGGACCGCAGGTATAAAAAGCGCGCCAAAAACCTGTGTGGGAGAGAGGCCGAGAGGCGAGGAGCACGAGGAGCGGGGGGAAAAAAAAAAAATCGAAAGTCACGTCACATTGAATAGTGAGAGAAGGGAAACAGAAAGCAGCTGGGGTCAGTATTCAGGTAAGTTTTTAATTTAATTTAATTGAATCAATAGAGTAAGACTTGATTCATTTATAAATATATAAACTAAAGACTAAAGCGGCAAAAAGTAAAGGCAAGTTGGAAATTTAAATAACAAATTAAAATCTAATTATATAAAATAGAGATGCAGGGCCATGCGATGTGTTGTACCTACATGATGCGGGAGCTGGTGGACCCCATTGTGGTTCCTGGTGAACACATCCGTAGCAAGCGTTGGTTGCTCGAGGAACTCCGGCTCAAGAGTTGATGAGCTGGAGTCTGAGCTTCGGACACTGTGACACATAAGGGAGGGGGAGAGTAACCTGGACGCTGTGTTTCAGGAGGCAGTCACACCCCTTAGATTAACTACCTTGAATTCAGCCAGTGGTCAGGGACAGGAGGGTGTGACAATGAGTGAGGCAGGTAGAGGGATCCAGGAGGTAGTGTTGCAGGACCCTCAGCCATTGTCCTTGTCCAAAAGGTTCGAGATTCTTGCTCCCTTTGTGGACAAATACATGAATAGGATGGGAATAGAGGGATACGGACCCCGGAAGTGCAGAAGGCTTTAGTTTAGACAGGCATCATGATCGGCATAGGCTTGGAGGGCCGAATGGCCTGTTCCTGTGCTGTACTGTTCTTTGAGAGCAGGGACTTTAGGGAGGATGAGTAAACTGACCACAGCACCGTGGTACAGGGAGCCATTCAAGTGGGGGAGAAAAGAGAAATGTAGCCATAATCGGGGATAGTATAGTTAGGGGCATAGACACTGTTCTCTGTGGCCAGGGTCGAGATTCCCAAGGCTCTGTTGCCTACCTGGTGCCAAGGTTCGGGATATCTCATCTGGGCTGCAGAGGAACTTGGAGTAGGAGGGGAAAGATCCAGTTGTCGTGATCCATGTAGGTACCAATGATATAGGTAGAACGAGGTTAGAGGTTTTGCTGAGGGAATATGAGCAGCTGGGGGCTAAATTAAAAAGCAGAACCAAAAAGGTGGTAATCTCCAGATTACTACCTGAGCCACGAGCAAATTGGCAAAGGGTCAATAAGATTAAAGAGGTAAATGCGTGGCTCAAAGATTGGTGTGGGAAAAATGGGTTCGAATTCGTGGGACATTGGCACCAGTACTGGGGAAGGAGGGAGCTGTTCCGATGGGATGGCTCCACCTGAATCATGTTGGGACCAGAGTCCTGGTGAATCGCATAACTAAGGCTGTAGATTTAAACTAAATAGTGGGGGGGAGGGTTCAGTTGCATGGACAAACAGGAAGTTAAAGGAGAAGGTAGGAGTGCAGGTTAGTGGTGAGGCTGATTGTTACCAAACTGCAAGAAGTATACTGGTTAAACCAGAAGAGAGAAATAATAAACAGGCGAATAAAGTATCAGTGCTGAAGGACAGGTTAGGGGGTGTAGCCCAAATAAGAGTTCTATATACAAATGCATGGAGTGCAAGGAATAAGATGAGCTGCAGGCACAAATTCAAATGCAAGATTATGATGTGGTGGCCATTGCGGAGACGTGGCTGCAGGATGGTCGGGACTGGGAACTAAATATACCTGGTTATAAAGTTTACAGGAGGGACAGGGAAAATGGCAGAGGGGGTGGAGTAGCCTTACTGATTAGAAATATCATCTCATTGGTGAGGGAGGATATAATGAGGGGAAAGCTTCCAGTGGAGACCTTATGGGTGGAATTGAGGAATAGAAAAGGATCTAAAACTGTAATATCTGTTGTGTATAGACCCCCTGGTAGGAGTTCTGAGGTGTTGGACTGTATAAATGCACAAATTAGGCAAGTGTGTAACAAAGGTAGAATAGTATTAATGGGGGATTTTAACTTACACATAGATTGGGAGAGGCGGACTAGCACCTGTCAGAAAGGTAGTGAATTTCTGGAATGTGTCAGGCATAGTTTCCTACAGCAATATGTCCTAGATGTAACAGGCAAACAGGGGACAGGCAATATTATATTGAGTTATGAGTAATGAGCCAAATTTAATTAGTAGCCTAACTGTGCATGAACATTTATCGAATAGTGATCACAACATGATCAAATTCAAAGTAGCGTTTGAAAGTGAAAAGCACAAATCAGCTACTAGAATTTTAGACTTGGGTAAGGCTGACTTTACGGGGATGAGACAGAGACTGTCGATGGTAAACTGGGTAAATCTGTTAATGGGTCAAACAACTGAAGAACAGTGGAGAATATTTAAAGAAACATTTTATGAAATACAGAGCGAGCATATACCCAAGAGGAAAAAGCTCCACTTCACAGAAAGAACAGCCATGGACAACTAAAGCGATTAGGGATAGCATAAAACAAAAAGAAAGGGCTTACAAAAATGCAAAACGCAGCACAGATCCAGCCGAATGGGATCGATACAAAGACCAGCAAAGGGTCACAAAGCAGCTTATAAGAGCGACTAAAAAAGATTATGAAAGGAAACTTGCAAGGGACATCAAAATCAATAAGAAGAAATTTTATAGTTACATAAAGGGAAAGCGGGTGGTCAAGAGCAACGCAGGTCCACTAAAAGCTGAAAATGGAGATATTGTCATAGATAATGGGGAAATGGCAGACATATTGAACAATTACTTTGCCTCAGTATTTACAGCTGAAAAGGAGGATAACTTGCCAGAAGTCCCGAAAAAAATTAATAGCCGATAGGGGACACGGACTTAATACAATTAACGTAAGTAAAACATCAGTAACAAGGAAATTAACGGAACTAAAGAGTGAGAAATCCCCAGGACCTGACGGTTTCCATCCGTGGGTGTTAAAGGAAGTAGGGGAGCACAATGTAGTGTATTAACTAACTATAGTCTTTCAGAGTTCCCTAGAGTCAGGAGGTCCCTCTGGATTGGAAAGTTGCACATGTCACTCCACTTTTTAAGAAGGATGAAGGGGGGAACCAAGGAAATTATAGACCAGTTAGCCTGACATCTGTGGTGGGCAAGTTGTTGGAGTCTATAACCAAGGATAGGGTGACTGAACACCAGGAAAAATTTCAGTTAATCAGGGACAGCCAGCATGGATTCACGACGGGAAGGTCATGCCTGACAAATCTCATTGAATTTTTTGAAGAGGTGACTAAGGTAGTGGACAGGGGAGTGTCCATGGATGTTATTTATATGGACTTCCAGAAGGCATTTGATAAAGTTCCACATAAGAGACTGTTAACTAAGGTAGAAGCCCATGGAGTTGAGGGCAAATTATTGACATGGTTAGGAAGTTGGTAGAGTGGTAGGCGACAGAGAGTGGTGATAATGGGTAAGTACTCCAATTGGCAGGATGTGACTAGTGGTGTCCAGCAGGGATCTGTGTTGGGGCATCAATTATTCACATTATTCATTAACAACTTGGATGATGGCATAGTAAATCAGATATCCAAATTTGCTGATGATACAAAGTTAGGCGGCATTGTAGACAGTCTAGATGATAGCATAACATTGCAAAAAGATATTGACAGACTAGGTGAGTGGGCAAAACTGTGGCAGATGGGATTTCAATGCAGGCAAGTGCGAGATTATCCATTTTGGATCAAAAAAGGATAGAGCAGGGTACTTTCTAAATGGGAAGAGGTTAAGTACAGTGGATGTCTAAAGAGACTTGGGGGTTCAGGTGCATAGATCTTTAAAATGCTATGAGCAAGTGCAGAAAATCAAAAAGGCTAATGGAATGCTAGCCTTTATATCTAGAGGATTGGACTATAAAGACACAGAGGTTATGCTGCAGCTGTACAAAACCCTGGTTAGACCTCACTTGGAGTACTGTGAGCAGTTCTGGGCACCACACCTTAGGAAAGATATATTGGCCTTGGAGGGAGTGCAAGGTAGGTTTGCAAGAATGATACCTGGACTACAGGGATTAGGTTACGAGGAGAGATTACACAAATCAGGCCTGTTTTCGCTAGAATTTAGAAGGTTAAAGGGTGATCTGATCGAAGTCTTCAAGATGGGGTAGCAGGTGGCGCAGTGGTATTATCACTGGACTAGTAACCCAGAGACCCAGGGTATTGCTCTGGGGACATGGGTTCGAATCCCACCACAGCAGAAGGTGGAATTTGAATTTAATTAATAAATCTGGAATTAAAAGCTAGTCTAATGATGGCCATGAAACCATAGTCGATTGTTGTGAAAGCCCATCTGGTTCACTAATATCCTTTAGGGAAGGAAATCTGCTGTCCTTACCCTGGTCTGACCTACATGTGACTCCAGACCCACAGCAATGTGGTTGACTCTTACATGCCCTCTGAAATGGCCTAGCAAGCCACTCAGTTGTACCTAACCGCTACAAAGTCAATAAAAAGGAATGAAACCGGACAGACCACCCAGCATCGACCTAAGCACCGGAAACGACAACGGCAAACCGAGCCCTGTCGACCCTGCAAGGTCCTCCTTACTAACATCTGGGGGCTTGTGCCAAAGTTGGAAGAGCTGTCCCACAGACTAGTCAAGCAACAGCCTGACATAGTCATACTCACGGAATCATACCTTACAATGTCCCAGACACTGCCATCACCTTCCCTGGGTATGTCCTGTCCCACCGGCAGGACAGACCCAGCAGAGGTGGTGGCACAGTGGTATAGTCGGGAGGGGGTTGCCCTGGGAGTCCTCAACATCGACTCCGGACCCCATGAAGTCTCATGGCATCAGGTCAAACATGGGCAAGGTAACCTCCTACTGATAACCACCTACCGCCCTCCCTTAGCTGATGACTCAGTACTCCTCCATGTTGAACACCACTTGGAGGAAGCACTGAGGGTGGCAAGGGCGCAGAATGTACTCTGGGTGGGGGACTTCAATGTCCATCACCAAGAGTGGCTCGGTAGCACCAGTCCTGACCGAGTCCTAAAGGACATAGCTGCTAGACTGGGTCTGCGGCAGGTGGTGGGGGAACCAACATGAGGGAAGAGCATACTTGACCTCGTCCTCACCAACCTGCCTGCCGCAGATGCATCTGTCCATGACAGTATTGTTAGGAGTGACCACCGCACAGTACAGGAGACCAACCCTGGTTCAATGAAGAGTGCAGGAGGGCATGCCAGGAGCAGCACCAGGCATACCTCAAAATGAGATGTCAACCTGGTGAATCTACAACCCAGGACTACTTGCATGCCACACTGCGTAAGCAGCATGCGATAGACAGAGCTAAGCGATCCCATAACCAACGGATCAGATCTAAGCTCTGCAGTCCTGCCACATCCAGCCGTGAATGGTGGTGGACAATTAAACAACTAACTGGAGGAGGTGGCTCCACAAATATCCCCATCCTCAATGATGGGGTGCCCAGCACATCAGTGCGAAAGATTGTTGCATTTGCAACAATCTTCAGCCAGAAGTGCCGAGTTGATGATCCAACTCGGCCTCCTCCTGAAGTCCCCAGCATCACAGATGCTAGACTTCAGCCAATTCGATTCACTCCGCGTGATATCAAGAAACAACTGAAGGCACTGGATACTGCAAAAGCTATGGGCCCTGACAACATTCCGGCAATAGTACTGAAGACCTGTGCTCCAGAACTTGCCGCACCCCTAGCCAAGCTGTTCTAGTACAGCTACAACACTGGCATCTACCCTGCAATGTGGAAAATTGCCCAGGTATGTCCTGTACACAAAAAGCAGGACAAGTCCAACCCGGCCAACTACCGCCCCATCAGCCTACTCTCAATCATCAGTAAAGTGATGGAAGGTGTCATCAACAGCGCCATCAAGCAGCACTTGCTTAGCAATAACCTGCTCAGTGACGCTCAGTTTGGGTTCCGCCAGGGCCACTCAGCTCCTGACCTCATTATAGCCTTGGTTCAAACATGGGCAAAAGAGCTGAACTCAAGAGGTGAGGTGAGAGTGACTGCCCTTGACACCAAGGCAGCATTTGACCGAGTATGGCATCAAGGAGCCCTAGCAAAACTGAGGTCAATAGGAATCACGGGGAAAACCCTCCGCTGGCTGGAGTCATACCTAGTACAAAGGAAGATGGTTGTGGTTGTTGGAGGTCAATCATCTCAGCTCCAGGACATCACTGAAGGAGTTTCTCAGGGTAGTGTCCTAGGCCCAACCATCTTCAGCTGCTTCATCAATGACCTTCCTTCAAGCATAAGGTCAGAAGTGGGGATGTTCGCTGATGATTGCACAATGTTCAGCACAATTCGTGACTCCTCAGATACTGAAGCAGTCCGTGTAGAAATGCAGCAAGTCCTGGACAATATCCGGGCTTGGGCTGAGAAGTGGCAAGTAACATTCGCACCACACAAGTGCCAGGCAATGACCATCTCCAACAAGAGAGAATCTAACCATCTCCCCTTGACATTCAACAGCATTACCATCGCTGAATCCCCCACTATCAACATCCTAGGGGCTACCATTGACCAGAAACCGAACTGGAGTAGCCATGTAAATACCGTGGCTACAAGAGCAGGTCGGAGGCTAGGAATCCTGAGGCGAGTAACTCACCTCCTGACTCCCCATCTACAAGGCGCAAGTCAGGAGTGTGATGGAATACTCTCCACTTGCCTGGATAGTTGCAGCTCCAACAACACTCAAGAAGCTAGACACCATCCAGGACAAAGCAGCCCGCTTGATTGGCACCCCATCTACAAACATTCACTCCCTCCACCACCGACGTACAGTGGCAGCAGTGTGTACCATCTACAAGATGCACTGCAGCAATGCACCAAGGCTCCTTAGACAGCACCTTCCAAACCCGTGACGGCTACCAACTAGAAGGACAAGGGCAGTACATACATGGGAACACCACCACCTGCAAGTTCCCCTCCAAGTCACATACCATCCTGACTTGGAACTATATCGCCGTTCCTTCAATGTCGCTATGTCAAAATCCTGGAACTCCCTACCTAACAACACTGTGGGTGTACCTACCCCACATGGACTGCAGCGGTTCAAGAAGGCAGCTCACCACCACCTGCTCAAGGGCAATTAGGGATGGGCAATAAATGCTGGCCTGGCCCTCGACGCCCACATCTCATGAATGAATTAAAAAAAAGATATTAACAGGAAAAGACAGGCTAAATAAACTATTTCCACTGGTTGGAGATTCCAAAACTAGGGGGCATAGTCTAAAAATTAGGACCAGATCATTCAGGAGAGATGTTCAGAAGCACTTCTTCACGCAAAGGGCGGTAGAGGTTTGGAACTCTCTCCCACAAACAGCAGTTGACGCTAGAACAGTTGTTAATTTTAAATCTGAGATAGATAGATATTTGTTAAGCAAAGATATTAAGGGATATGGGCCAAAGGCAGATGTATGGAGTTAGACTGCGGATCAGCCATGATCTCATTGAATGGCGGGACAGGCTCGAGGGGCTGAATGGCCTACTCCCGTTCCTATCTTCCTATGTTCCTATGTAACACTGCAAAGCCCTCCTCAACAGCATCTGGGGACTTCTGGTCAAAATTGGGAGAGCTGCCTACAGTATAATTAAGCAACAGCCTGGCAGTTAAACTCTCAGAATCAGACCATTCACCCAATGTTCCAGACACCTCCATCATCATCCCTGAGCACGTCCTTTCTCAACTGCAGGACAGACCCACCATAAGTGGTAGTCATGTACAGACGGGAGGTAGTGGCCCTAGGAGTCCTTGTGAGCCTACTGCTGCCCCATCAGTCTTCTGTCAGTCATCAGCCAAGTGATGGAAGGTGTCGCGTTAGTGCTATCAAGCAGTACTTAATCACTAATGTCCTGCACACCGATGCTCAATTTGGGTTGCGCCAGCAGCACTCAGCTCCAGACCTCATTGCAGCCTTGGTCCAAACATGGACAAAACAGCTGAATTCCAGAGGTGAGGGGACAGTGATTGTACCTGACATCAAGTTAGCATTTGAGAGATTATGGCATCATTGAGCCCAGGTAAAATTGAAGTCAATGTGAATTAGAAGGAAAACGCTCCACTGTTGGAATCATAGCTAGCACAAAGGAAGATGGTTGTGGTTGTTGGAGGTTAAACAACTCAACTGTAAGACATCACTGCAGGAGTTCCTCAGGGTAGTGTCCTTGGACCAACCATCTTCACCTGCTTCATCAATGAACTTCCATCATAAGTTCAGGAGTGGTGACGTTCGCTGTTGATTGTAGAGTGTTCACTTCTATTCACAACTCTGCAGATAATGAAGCAGCGCATGCCACGTGCAACAAGACCAGGACAACATTCCGGCTTGGGCTTATAAGTGGCAAGGAACATCTGTGCCACACAAGTGCTGGGCAATTACCATCTCCAACAAGAGAGAGTCTAACCACCTCCCCATGACATTCAAAGGCATTACCATCATTGAATCCCACACCATCAACATCCTGGGGGTTACGATTGACCAGAAACTTGACTAGACCAGCCTCCTGACTGCCCAAAGCCTGTCCACTATCTACAAGGTACAAGTCAGGAGTGTGATGGAATACTCTCCACTGGCCTGGATGAGTGCAGCTACAACAAGTTCAAGAAGCTTGACACCATCTAGGATTGCTTGATTGGCATCCCATTCACCACCTTAAACATTCAGGCCCTCCACCACCAGTGCACAGTGGCAGCAGTGTATACCATCTACAAGATGCACTGCAGAAACTTGCCAAAGCTCCTTCAATAGCCCCTTCCAAACCTGAGATCTCTACCATCTAGAACAAGGGGGAGCAGATGTATGGGAACAGCATCTCCTGCAAGTTCCACACCATCCTGACTTGGTAATATATTGCCATTCCTTCACTGTCGCTCCCTACCCTAACAACACTGTGGGAGTACCTACAAGGACTGCAGCAGTTCACGAAAGCAGCTCATCAGCACCACCTTCTCAAAGGCAATTAGGGACAGGCAATAAATGCTCGTCTTGCCAGCGACGTCCACAACAGTAAATGAGATGAATGACCAATTGTTTGTTTTTCAGTGGAGTTGGCCAACGGACATGGGAGATCCTCCTGCTTTTCAAAGAGTGCCATGGAGGCCCGTATGTACATCTGAACAGGCAAATGGGGATTGTGGTTTAATCTGGGACACTGACTAACTGTCCGGTCCTGGTGCCGTTTCGCAGTTTTCTTTAACTTCACTTTTAAAAAAAAGATCGTCCCATTCTGCCTATTCTCAGTAATTCTGGCCCCCATCACCAAAAGTACTGCTGTGCTACTTGCCCAACTTAAACGACCCTTTATTTAAAAAAAAACTTCAACATGCAGTGTTTTCTCTGGCCTGGCCTGCTTTTATTGTAAGACAAACTAAACAACATGGCCCACTCCCAGCCCAGTCTTGTTGCTTGGTGGAGATTTTTCAACCACAGTTGTTGGACAGCATGGGTTTTTTCCCCCCCTAGCATCACTGCTTTACCACAATTCCCCTGCTACATCCTCCTCTGTCTAATATAAATTACAGTGTACACTTAAGGATTGCTACTTCAGTAATTGATATTATTTGATATTAAAATTTTCCAAAAGGTTTAATTTAAAGGGTTAAGTCATGGCAGGAGAGCTCAAAGCCATGGTGTTAGGTCCTCGTGCTCTCTGTGGGAAGCTGGGAACAATTCCAGTGGCCGGGACCAGCACGTGTGCAGGAAGTGTCTCCAACTGCAGCTCCTGGAAGCCCGGGTTTCGGAGCAGGAGCGGCAGCTGGGGACACTGTGGAGCATCCACTAGGCGGAGAGTATTGCAGATAGCACATATAGAGAGGTGGTCACACCGCAGGCTCAGACCCCACAGGCGGGAGGGGAAGGGGTGACCATCAGGCAGAGCAAGAGAACTAGGCAGGCAATGAAGGAATCTCCTGTGGCTATTCCCCTGCAAAACAGATGTACTGCTTTGGATACTGATAGGGGGATTGGCCTCTCAGGGGAAAGCAGCAACAGCCCAATTCGTTGCACCATGGTTGGCTCTGCTGCACAGGGGAGCAGTAAAAAGTGTGAGAATGCAATAGTTATAGGGGCTTCAATTGTAAGGGGAATAGATAGGCGTTTCTGTGACCGCAAAAGAGACTCCAGGATGGTATGTTGCCTCCCTGGTGCTAGGGTCAAAGATCTCTCACAGCGGTTACAGGACATTCTAAAGGGGGAGGGTGAACAGCCAATGGTCGTGGTACACATTGGTACAAACGACGTAGGTAAAAAAAAGGATGAGGTTCTAAAAGCAGAATATAGGGAGTTAAGAAGAAAGTTGAAAAGCAGGACCTCAAAGGCAGTGATCTCAGGATTACTACCAGTGCCACGTGCTAGTCAGAGTAGAAATAGCAGGATATATCGGATGAATACGTGGCTGAAAAGATGGTGTGGGGGGAGGGTTTGAGATTCCTGGGACGTTGGGACTGGTTCTGGGGGAGGTGGGACCAGTACAAACTGGACGGGTTACACCTGGGCAGGACCGGGAATGATGTCCTCGGAGGAGTGTTTGCTCGTGTGGTCGGGGAAGGTTTGAACTAAAATGGCAGGGGGATGGGAACCTTTGCAAGGAGTCGGGGGGGGGGGGGGGGGGGAAATCAAAGACAAGAACAAAAGACAGCAAGGGGAATAAGAAAAGTGATAGGCAGAGAAATCAAGGGCCAGAATCAAACAGGGCCACAGTGCAAAATAGTGGGAAGGCGCCAAGTAATGTTAAAAAGACAAGCCTCATGGCTTTGTGCCTTAACGCGTGAAGCATTCACAATAAAGTGGATGAATTGATTGTGCAAATAAATGTTTTTTTTATTATTCATTCAGGGATGTGGGCGTCGCTGGCTAGGCCAGCATTTATTGCCCATCCCAAATTGTTCGAGAAGGTGGTGGTGAGCTGCCTTCTTGAACCGCTGCAGTCCATTTGGGGTAGGCATACCCACAGTACTGTTAGGAAGGGAGTTCCAGGATTTTGACCCAGTGACAGTGAAGGAACGGCGATATAGTTCCAGAGTCGGTAGAATCTTGGAAGATGACCACCAATGCATCCACTATTTCTAGGGCCACTTCCCTAAGTACTCTGGGATGCATAGCATCAAGCCCTGGGGATTTATCGGCCTTCAATCCCTTCAATTTCCCCAACACCATTTCTCTACTAATACTGATTTCCTTCAGTTCTTTTCTCTCACTAAACCCTGTGTTCCCCAACATTTCTGGTATGATATTTGTGTCCTCCTTTGTGAAGACAGAACCAAAGTATGCATTTAGTTGGCCAGCCATTTCTTTGTTCCCCATAATAAATTCCCCAGTTCCTGACTGTGAGGGACCTACATTTGTCTTCACTAATCTTTTTCTCTTCACATACCTATAGAAACTTTTACAGTCAGTTTTTATGTTCCCTGCAAGCTTGCTCTCGTACTCTTATTTTCCCCTTAATCAATCCCTGTTCCTCCTTTGCTGAATTCTAAACTGCTCCCAATCCTCAGGTCTGTTTTTTCTGGCGAATTTATATGCCTCTTCCTCGGATCTTATGCTATCTCTAATTTCCCTTGTAAGCCATGGTTTGGCTACCTTTCCCATTTTACTTTTGCGCCAGACAGGAATAAATAATTGTTGCAGTTCATCCATGCGCTCTTTGAATGTTTGCCATTGCCTTACCGCCGTCATCCCTTTAACGTTTCCCAATCCATCATAGCCAACTCACGCCTCATACCTTCGTAGTTTCCTTTACTAAGATTCAGGACCCTAGTCTCAGAATCAACTGTGTCACTCTCCATCTTGAAGAATTCTGTCATATTATGGTTGCTGATCCCCAAGGGGTCTCACGCAACTAGACTTTCAATTATTCCTCTCTCATTACACAATACCCAGTCTAGGATGGCCTGTTCTCTCGTTGGTTCCTCAACGTATTGGTCCAGAAAACCATCCCGTATGCACTCCAAGAATTCCTGCTCTGCGGTATTGTGACTCATTTGATTTGCCCAATCTATGTGCAGATTAACGTCACCCAGAATTACAGATGTTCCTTTATCGCATGCATCTCTAATTTCCTGTTCAGTGCCATTCCCAACATCACCACTACAGTTTGAGGGTCTATATACAACCCCCACTAATGTTTTTTGCCCCTTAGTGTTTCTCAGCTCTACCCATACAGATTCCACATTGTCAGAGCTAATATCTTTCCTCACTATTGTGTTAATTTCTTCTTTAACCAGCAATGCAACATCACTGCCTTTTGCTTTATGTCTGTCTTTCCTAAATACTGAATACCCCTGGATGTTCATTTCCCATCCCTGGTCACCTTGCAGCCATGTCTCTGTAATCCCGATTATTTCATACCCATTTACACTAATGTCCTTTAGGGAAGGAAATTTGCTGTCCTTACCCTGGTCTGACCTACATGTGACTCCAGACCCACAGCAATGTGGTTGACTCTTACATGCCCTCTGAAATGGCCTAGCAAGCCACTCAGTTGTAACTAACTGCTACGAAGTCAATAAAAAGGAATGAAACCGGACAGACCACCCGGCATCAACCTAGGCACCCGAAATGACAACGGCAAACCCAGCCCGGTCGACCCTGTAAAGTCCTCCTTACTAACATCTGGGGGCTTGTGCCAAAGTTGGGAGAGCTGTCCCACAGACTAGTCATGCAACAGCCTGACACAGTCATACTCATGGCATCATACCTTACAGACAAAGTCCCAGATACCGCCATCCCTGGGTATGTCCTGGCCCACCGGCAGGACAGACCCAGCAGAGATGGCGGCAGAGTGATATACAGTAGGGAGGGAGTTGGTCTGGGAGTCCTCAACATTGACTCTGGACCCCATGAAGTCTCACGGCATTAGGTCAAACATGGGCAAGGAAACATCCTGCTGATTACCACCTATCGCCCTCCCTCAGCTGATGAGTCAGTATTCCTCCATGTTGAACACCACTTGGAGGAAGCACTGAGGGTAGCAAGGGCACAGAATGTACTCTGGGTGGGGAACTTCAATGTCCATCACCAAGAGTGGCTCGGTAGTACTACTACTGACCGGGCTGGCCGAGTTCTAAAGGACATAGCTGCAAGACTGGGGTATGCGGCAGGTGGTGAGGGAACCAAGAAGAGGGAAAAACATACTTGACCTCGTCCTCACCAATCTGCCTGCCACAGATGCATCTGTCCATGACAGTATTAGTAGAAGTGACCACCGCACAGTCCTTGTGGAGACAAAGACCTGCCTTCACTCGAGGATACCGTCCATCATGTGTGGCACTACCACCATGCTAAATGGGATAAGATTTCGAACAGATCTAGCAATGCAAAACTGGGCATCCATGAGGTGCTGTGGGCCATCAGCAGCAGCAGAATTGTACTCAACCACAATCTGTAATCGCATGGCCCAGCATATCCCCTACTCCACCATTACCATCAAGCCAGGAGACCAGCCCTGGTCCAATGAATAGTGCAGGAGAGCATGCCAGGAGCAGCACCAGGCACACCTCAAAATGAGGTGTCAACCTGGTGAAGCTACAACAGAGGACTACTTGCATGCCAAACTGCATAAGCAGCATGCAATAGACAGAGCTAAGCGATCCCATAACCAACAGATCAGATCTAAGCTCTGCAGTCCTGCCACATCCAGCCGTGAATGGTGGTGGACAATTAAACAACTAACTGGAGGAGGTGGCTCCACAAATATCCCCACCCTGGGGAGCCCAGCACATCAGTACGAAGGATAAGGCTGAAGCATTTGCAACAATCTTCAGCCAGACGCGCTGAGTTGACGATCCATCTTGGCCTCCTCCTGAAGTCCCCAGCATCATTGATGCCAGACTTCAGCCAATTCAATTCTGCCTGCGTGATATCAAGAAACGACTGAAGGCACTGGATACTGCAAAGGCTATGGGCCCTGACAATATTCCGGCAATAGTACTGAAGACCTGTGCTCCAGAACTTGCCGCGCCCCTAGCCAAGCTGTTCCAGTACAGCTACAACACTGGCATCTACCCGGCAACGTGAAAAATTGCCCAGGTATGTCCTGTACATAAAAAGCAGGACAAGTCCAACACGGACAATTACCACCCCATCAGTCTACTCTCAATCATCAGCAAAGTGATGGAAGGAGTCATCAACAGTGCCATCAAGCGGCACTTGCTTAGCAATAACCTGCGCAGTGATGCTCAGTTTGGGTTCTGCCAGCAAGGCAGCATTTGACCGAGTATGGCATCCAGGAGCCCTAGCAAAACTGGAGTCAATGGCAATCATAGGGAAACGTTCTGCTGGTTGGAGTCATATCTAATGCAAAGGAAGACTGTTGTGGTTGCTGGAGGTCAATCATCTGAACTCCAGGACATCACTGCAGGAGTTCCTCAGGGTAGTGTCCTCGGCCCAATCATCTTCAGCTGCTTCATCAATGACCTTCCTTCAATCATAAGGTCAGAAGTGGGGATGTTCGCTGCTGATTGCACAATGTTCAGCATAATTTGTGATCCCTCAGATACTGAAGCAGTCTGTGTAGAAATGCAGCAAGACCTAGAAAATATCCAGGCTTGAGCTGATATGTGGCAAGTAACATTCGCACCACACAATGACCATCTCCAACAAGAGAGAATCTAACCATCTCCCCTTGACATTCAATGGCATTACCGTCGCTGAATCCACTATCAAAATTCTAGGGGCTACCATTGACCAGAAGCTGAACAGCAGTAGCCACATAAATACCATGGCTACAGGAGCAGGTCAGAGACTAGGAATCCTGCGGCAAGTAACTCATCTCCTGACTCCTCAAAGCCTGTCCACCATATACAAGGCACAAGTCAGGAGTGTGATGGGTGCAGCTCCAACAGCACTCAAGAAGCTAGACACCATCCAGGACAAAGCAGCCCGCTTGATTGGCACCCCATCCTCACACATTCAGTCCCTCCACCACCGACGCACAGCGTCAGCAGTGTGGACCATCTACAAGATGCACTGCAGCAACGCACCAAGGCTCCTTAGACAGCACCTTCCAAACCCGCGACCTCTACCAACTGGAAGGACAAAGGCAGCAAATGCGTGGGAACACCACCGCCTGCAATTTCCGCTCCAAGTCACACACCATCCTGACGTGGAACTATATCGCCGTTCCTTCAGTGTCATTGGGTCAAAGTCCTGGAACTCCCTGCGGGTATACTTCACTGTGGGTATACCTACCCCATATGGACTGCAGCGGTTCAAGAAAGCAGCTCACCACCACCTTCTCAAGGGCAATTAGGGATGGGCAATAAATGCTGGCCTAGTCAGTGACGCCCACATCCCATGAATGAATTTTAAAATAAAATTGGTCCCACTGTACCACAACTTATAATTACAACATGGACCATGTTTTTCAGAACGTTTACACACAGCACTGTGCAAAATCATGAAATATTAGACTCTTTGCAGACAGAGACGCATCATCTGATACTTTAAGGCTCCAAATTCTGCATAGGGAGAATTAAACCCTCAATGCTCAGTTGGCTAATAGACCTTCTACTCAGGTCTGACTGCAGCTATGAAGTGCCTTTCTTTGGAAAAGATTGATATAATTGTCAGCTTTTTTTTTTAAACTTGCATAAAACATTGGATGAGGAGTAGGACTGAGCATAGTTGGCCAACATGTTCAATCACCTGACACCAAGCCATTAAACACAAAACACTTCAATTCTTTGTTGCATAGTCAATCAAGAGGTGATTATTAGTGTTCTAATGCCTGTTGGGGAAAGTCTTCAAATAATTTAATTCATCTGGAATGACATATAAAAGTTTTACCTTGTAACTTATTTGTCTTAACTGTAATTTCCGTCTGTGCAGCTGTCATCAATAAATAAACTTGGTGTTGCTTGGGTAGCCGAGAGTCACTATTCCCCCTTAAAGCATTCTGAATGTGCCTATTCTAGGGTAACTAGCATTATTACGTTTTGAAATAAAAGAATGCTGGATTGGTTGTATTTAATTTAATCCAGACTATTTAATAAACCATTGAGTACGCTAGACAAAAATTAACAATCTGATATTTATAAATCTTTTATAGTTGATTTTCATACCTTAGTGAAAGCGATTTTAATCTACAGTCAACCCAATCACAACTTTCATCTATTAGCAGATACCATAACTCAAGACACTTGCCTGTCTGGGACACTTTACTGGATGGTCCAAGCTACCAGCGCAGGGTCAGTGAGGACACATACCTGTACTTATTAGTTGATCAATGACAAATTAGTGACCCTGTTCATTGCTGGAGGGGGTACCTTTGAAGCTGAGATGTCTCTATGACACGATCTAGTGATGGGAGACTGGAACCTAGTTTGTGGCAGACCAAGTATTCCTGAACTGAGTAAGTCTGCACCAGAGTACTGCTATTAACTGACGACCAGTCTGGCTCAGTAATAAAATTGGACAGATAGACCTGTCTATCTGATACCTATAAGGCAATGGCCAAATGGATACAATAGTCTATAATGGAGAAGCAGCAGGGAGCTTAGAAAAAAAACATGCTTTTATGTAATTGCTTTTCACAACCTCAATATATCACAAAATGCCTCAATTAAGTGTTTTACTGCATATATATACTGCAAGTATATACTGTATTCACTGCTCATGATACAGTCTCCTCTATACCACTTGCAGACTGGGTGATCGTTTTGCTTAACACCTGCGTTCAGTCCACAAGCATGGCCCCAAGGATCCGCTTGCTTGCCATTTGAAATCTCCATCCTACTGTGGCGTCTCTGTCCTTAGCCTACACTGTTCCAAATAAGCTGAACGCAAACTCAAATATCAGCAACCATCTTTCTTATCGGTACACACAGTCTCCATGAGTTTAACAACTTTAAATCTTAAACCACTGTTCCCATTTTCTCTCAGACAGGTGTTGTTAACGGAGAATAGCTACACCAGAGCTACTGGGAGTGAAGGTGTGGGCTGGTGCTTGGGGTATGGATTCCTTACTGCTGGCAGGATGGTGCACACTCCCAGGATCTATCTACTATTCTTACACCACATTCCTGGCCACAACACCTTCTCCACTCTCCCAGATTTTCCATGCCTTCCCTCCTACCAATAATCCTACTCCACATCTGCTCCTCTGCTGCAACCATTTACAACTCAGGACCCATATTTTGTTTCTATACCCATCCCAAAATTTCTCCCTTTTGCTTTGCACCATAATCCCATTTGACATTTCATCACTCCCATCCTCTACCTATCAAAGACCTTTCCCTAATTCTGCACTTGCACAAAAACTGGTCATCTCCAACATCTTTCAGTTCTGATGAAAGGTCCTTTATCTGAAATGCTCACTCTTTTCCTCTCCACAGATGCTACCTGACTTGCTGAGTATTTCCAGCAAATTTCTTATTTTTAATTCAGATTTCCATTATCCACATTGTTAAACGCAAAATACTGCAGATGGTGGAAGTACTGTTTGCCTTTCTCCATGACCTTCTTCTTAGTTATTCACTGTGACCCTGTCCCATCAACACCTTCCCTTTTTCTTATCTCTCGCCCCACCCCCACTTTACTTGTTCAAACCCGATTACATTTCTAACCCTTGCCAGTTCTGATGTAAGGAACATTAACTCTGTTTCTCTCTCCACAGATGCTGCCAGAACTGAGTATTTCCAGCTTTTCTTGTTTTTATTCCACATAATGTTACTTTGTTTTGTTGATGTCCTCCAGCTGAAAAGGCAGTCAGGGCCTCTTGCCAAACAACACATCCAAAATACATCACCTTTGACAGTCTAGCACTCCCTCAGCACTGCAATGAAATGCCAGCTTAGATGTCATGCTTAAGTCTATGGAGTAGGGCTTGAAACTTCTGACTAAAAATCAAAAGTACTGACACCTTAGTGGCTCACTGACTCAGTGCTGGGAGACTACGTGGGTTTTAGTTGGTTGAATGCCAGCATTACACCTGTGTACCATTCTGGGGGTGGGTTTATTAGAATCCAGGCTTCTGCCGACCTTAACCACAACTCTGGATCTCCTCCGAGAACGTGACATTCCTCCGATTCTGGTTTCTTGTGCATCTGCCACTTTCTTCACCCGTCGATTGGCATTTGTACCTTCAATTGTCTAGGCACCAAGCTCTGGAATTCCCTCCTAAACCTCTCCCCTCCTTTCAGACTCACCTTAAGCCAAACTCTGTGACCAGCCTTTTAGTCATCTGTTCTAATATCTTATGCGACTTGGTATCAATTTTCCTTTAATAGTATTCCTGTGAACTATCCTGGAAAGTTTATTACATTAAAGACGCTATGTAAATGTAGGCTGAAGATGACGATTAAAGAGGCTGGTATGGGGGCCTTGTGGCTGCATCAAACCGACATAAACTGGACCTGTGTGGATCACTCAGCAGACTGATTCTGAGACTCCAACCCGGGAACCACCGCTGCAGGCCCGGGATCAGGGCCCTGCTCGCACCGCCTACCTGCCAAGCCGGCGCCCAGCATCAGGGCCCCGCTGACACACACCCTGGACCCGCTCAACTCTTACCTTCCCCGTCCGGGTAGTACTCGCCCTCTAAATCCATGGCCGTGGGCAAACAACAGCCCGCTACGGCACAGCCCTACTCCGCAAACTCTCCACCCGGAATCTGTTCGCAAAATGGAAATGCCGCTCCAGCCTGCAGGTTCGGCAGCACTGCGCATGCCAGCAGGTCGGAGGTCACAGAGCACGTGATTAGAGCCGGAGGCGGCTCTCCACTCAGGAGCATGCGCAGAACCGTCAGGTTCAGAGTTCAGTCTGGAGGTAATGAACGATTGCAGATTCGCCACTATCAGCAACATCATCAGTATAACCATCAGTGTAATCATCACTAATCATCAGTAACATCATCACTGTAATCAGCAGTAAAAACACCCCTGTAATCATCAGTAACATCATCACAGCAATATTCAGTAAAATCATCACTAATCATCAGTAAAATTATCATTGCAATCATGAGTACCATCATCAATGTAATCATGAGAAAAGTCATTACTGCAATCATCAGTAACATCATCACTGCAATCATGAATAAAAACCATCACTGTAATCATCTGCACAATCAGCACTGCAATCATCAGTAACATCATCACTGTAATCATCAGAAACATTATCACTGCAATCATGAGTAAAACCATCACTGTAATTATCAGTAAGAACATCACTGCAATCATCAGTAACATTATCACTGCAATCATGAATAAAAACCATCACTGTAATCATCTGCACAATCAGCACTGCAATCATCAGTAACATCATCACTGTAATCATCAGAAACATTATCACTGCAATCATGAGTAAAACCATCACTGTAATTATCAGTAAGAACATCACTGGAATCATCAGAAACATCAGCACTGCAATCATCAGTAACATTATCACTGTAATCATCAGAAACATTATCACTGCAATCATGAGTAAAACCATCACTGTAATTATCAGTAAGAACATCACTGGAATCATCAGAAACATCATCACTGCAATCATCAGTAACATTATCACTGCAATCATGAATAAAAACCATCACTGTAATCATCTGCACAATCAGCACTGCAATCATCAGTAACATTATCACTGCAATCATGAGTAAAACCATCACTGTAATTATCAGTAAGAACATCACTGGAATCATCAGAAACATCATCACTGCAATCATCAGTAACATTATCACTGCAATCATGAGTAAAACCATCACTGTAATTATCAGTAAGAACATCACTGGAATCATCAGAAACATCATCACTGCAATCATCAGTAACATTATCACTGCAATCATGAATAAAAACCATCACTGTAATCATCTGCACAATCAGCACTGCAATCATCAGTAACATTATCACTGCAATCATGAGTAAAACCATCACTGTAATTATCAGTAAGAACATCACTGGAATCATCAGAAACATCATCACTGCAATCATCAGTAACATTATCACTGTAATCATCAGAAACATTATCACTGCAATCATGAGTAAAACCATCACTGTAATTATCAGTAAGAACATCACTGGAATCATCAGAAACATCATCACTGCAATCATCAGAAACATTATCACTGCAATCATGAGTAAAACCATCACTGTAATTATCAGTAAGAACATCACTGGAATCATCAGAAACATCATCACTGCAATCATCAGAAACATTATCACTGCAATCATGAGTAAAACCATCACTGTAATTATCAGTAAGAACATCACTGGAATCACCAGAAACATCATCACTGCAATCATCAGTAACATCATCACTGCAATCATGAATAAAAACCATCACTGTAATCATCTGCACAATCAACACTGCAATCATCAGTAACATCATCACTGTAATCATCAGAAACATTATCACTGCAATCATGAGTAAAACCATCACTGTAATTATCAGTAAGAACATCAGTGCAATCATCAGTAAAATCATCACTGTAATCATAAGTAAAACCAGCACTAATCATCAGTAAAATCAGCACTGTAATCATCAGTAACTTCATCACTGCAATCATCAGTAAAATCATCACTGCAATCATCAGAAACATCATCACTGTAATGATCTGTAAAATCAGCATTGCAATCATCATTAACATCATCCCTGCAACCATCAATAACATTTTTTTTTCTTTGGTCTCCTTATCTCGAGAGACAATGGATAAGCGCCTGGAGGTGGTCAGTGGTGTGTGGAGCAGCGCCTGGAGTGGCTATAAAGGCCAATTCTAGAGTGACAGGCTCTTCCACAGGTGCTGCAGAAAAATTTGTTTGTCGGGGCTGTTGCACAGTTGGCTCTTCCCTTGCGCCTCTGTCTTTTCTCCTGCCAACTGCTAAGTCTCTTCGACTCGCCACACTTTAGCCCCGCTTTTATGGCTGTCCGCCAGCTCTGGCGAACGCTGGCAACTGACTCCCACGACTTGTGATCAATGTCACAGGATTTCATGTCGCGTTTGCAGACGTCTTTAAAGCGGAGACATGGACGGCCGATAGGTCTGATCCAGTGGCGAGCTCGCTGTACAATGTGTCTTTGAAGATCCTGCCATCTTCCATGCGGCTCACATGGCCAAGCCATCTCAAGCGCCGCTGACTCAGTAGTGTGTATAAGCTGGGGATGTTGGCCACCTCGAGGACTTCTGTGTTGGAGATACGGTCCTGCCACCTGATGCCAAGTATTCTCCGGAGGCAGCGAAGATGGAATGAATTGAGACGTCGCTCTTGGCTGACATACGTTGTCCAGGCCTCGCTGCCATAGAGCGAGGTACTGAGGACACAGGCTTGATACACTCGGACTTTTGTGTTCCGTGTCAGTGCGCCATTTTCCCACACTCTCTTGGCCAGTCTGGACATAGCAGTGGAAGCCTTTCCCATGCGCTTGTTGATTTCTGCATCTAGAGACAGGTTACTGGTGATAGTTGAGCCTAGGTAGGTGAACTCTTGAACCACTTCCAGAGCGTGGTCGCCAATATTGATGGATGGAGCATTTCTGACGTCCTGCCCCATGATGTTCGTTTTCTTGAGGCTGATGGTTAGGCCAAATTCATTGTAGGCAGCCGCAAACCTGTCGATGAGACTCCGCAGGCACTCTTCAGTGTGAGATGTTAAAGCAGCATCATCAGCAAAGAGGAGTTCCCTGATGAGGACTTTCCGTACTTTGGACTTCGCTCTTAGACGGGCAAGGTTGATCTTGTGTGGAGGAAAATTCCTTCTTCCGAGGACTTGAACGCATGTGAAAGCAGCAGGGAGAAGAAAATCCCAAAAAGTGTGGGTGCGAGAACACAGCCCTGTAACACTGCAATAATCAGTAAAATCATCCCTGTAATCATCAGTAACATCATCACTACAATAAGCAGTAAAATCATCACTGTAATGGAAACATAGAAAATAGGAGCAGGAGTAGGCCTTTCGGCCCTTCGTGCCTGCTCTGCCATTCAAAAAGATCAGGGCTGATAGTCTAATTCAGTACCCTGTTCCCACTTTCTCCCCATATCCCTTGATCCCTTTGGCATTAAGAAATATATCTATCTCCTTCTTGAATATATTTTATGAATTGGCCTCCACTGCCTTCAGAGGTAGAGAATTCCACAGGCTCACCACCCTCTGAGAGAAGAAATTTCTCCTCATCTTGGTTCTAAGTGGCATACCCCATATTCTGAGACTGGGACCCCTGGGTCTGGACTCCCCAGCCTTTGGGAAAATCCTCCCTGCATCTAGCCTGTCTAGTCCTGTTAGAATTATATAGGTTTCCATGAGATCCCCTCCCATTCTTCTGAACTCTAGTGAATATAGGCCTAGTCGACCCAATCTCTCCTCATACGTCAGTCCTGCCATCCCAGGAATCAGCCTAGTAAATCTTTTTTGCACACCCTCCATGGCAAGAACATTCTTCCTCAGATAAGGAGACCAAAACTGCACAAAATACTCCAGATGTGGTCTCACCAAGGCCCTGTATAACTGCAGTAAGACATCCTTGCTCCTGTACTCAAATCCTCTTGCAATGAAGGCCAACATACCATTCGCCTTCCTAACTGCTTGCTGCACCTGAATGCTTGCTTTGAGCGACTGGTGTACAAGGACACCCAGGTCTCATTGCACCTCCCCCTTTCCCAATCTATCACCATTCAGATAATAATCTGCCTTTCTATTTTTACAACCAAAGTGAATAACCTCACATTTATCCACGTTATACTGCATCTGCCATGCATTTGCCCACTCACCCAACTTGTCCAAATAACATTGCAGCCTCTTTGCATCGTCCGCACAGCTCACATTCCCCCCCAAGCTTTGTGTCGTCTGCAAACTTGGAAATGTTACGTTTAGTTCCCTCACCCAAGTCATTAATATATATTGTGACTAGCTGGGGCCCAAGCACTGATCCCTGCAGTACCCCACTAGTCACTGCCTGCCACCCGAAAAAAGACCCGTTTATTCCTACCCTCTGTTTCCTGTCTGTCAACCAATTCTCAATCCATGTCAGTATATTACTCCCAATCCCATGTGCTTTAATTTTGTACACTAACCTCTTATGTGGAACCTTATCAAAAGCCTTCTGAAAATCCAAATACACCACATCCACTGGTTCTCCCTTATCTATTCTACTAGTTACATTCTCAAAAAACTCTAGTAGATTTGTTAAGCATGATTTCCCTTTCGTAAACCCATGTTGACTTTGTCCAATCCCGTTTATGCTTTCTAGGTGTACTGCTATCACATCCTTTTTCATAGATTCTAGCATTTTTCCCACTACTGATGTAAGGCTAACTGGTCTGTAATTCCCTGTTTTTTCTCTCCCTCCTTTTTTAAATAGTGGGGTTACATTTGCCACCCTCCAATCTGTAGGAACTGCTCCAAAATCTATAGAATTTTGGAAGATGACCACTAATGCATCCATTATTTCCAGGGCCACTGCTTTTCGTACTCTGGGATGTAGATTATCAGGCCCTGGGAATTTGTCAGCCTTTAACCCCATTAATTTCCCTAGCACTTTTTTTACCAATACTTATTTCCTTCAGTTCCTCCCTCTCATTAAACCCTTGGTTCCCTAACATTTCTGGGAGGTTATTTGTGTCCTCCTTTGTGAAGACAGAATCAAAGTATGTGTTTAATTGTTCTGCCATTTCTTTGTTCCCCATTATAATTTCCCCTGTTTCTGACTGTAAGGGACCTACATTTGTCTTCACTAATCTTTTTCTCTTCACATATTTATAGAAGCTTTTACAGTCAGTTTTTATGTTTCCTGCAAGTTTACTCTCATACTCTATTTCCCCCCGCTTAATCAACCTCTTTTCCCTCCTTTGCTGAATTCTAAACTACTCCCAATCCTCAGACTTGCTACTTTTTCTGGCAATTTTATATGCCTCCTCTTTGGATCAATACTATCCCTAATTTCTTTTGTAAGCCACGGTTGAGCCACCTTTCCAGTTTTATTTTTGCGCCAGATAGGAATGAATAATCGTTGTAATTCATGCACACGTTCTTTAAACATTATCCATTACCTATCCACCATCAACCCTTTTAGTAAAGTTCCCCAATCTACCATAGCCAACTTGCACCTCATACCTTCGTAGTTTCCTTTATTTAGATTCAAGACCCTAGTTTCGGATTCAACCACTTCACTCTCCATCTTAATGAAGAATTCTATCATATTATGGTCGCTCCTCCCCAAGGGGCACTGCACAACAAGATTGTTAATTAATCCTTTCTCATTGCACAATACCCAGTCTAGGATAGCCTGTTCTCTAGTTGGTTCCTCAACATATTGGTCTAAAAAACCGTCACATACACAATCCAGGAAATCCTCCTCCACAGTATTATTGCTAATTTGGTTTGACCAATCTATATGTAGATTAAAGTCACCCATGATCACAGTTGTACCCTTATTGCATGCATCTCTAATTTCCTGTTTAATGCTATCCCTTACATCTCTACTACTGTTTGGGGGCCTGTAGACAACCCCCACCAACGTTTTCTGCCTCTTGGTGTTTCTTAGCTCCACCCATACAGATTTCATGTCATGATTTTCCGAGCCAATATCCTTCCTCACTATTGCATTGATTTCCTCCTTTACTAACAACGTCACCCCACCTCTTTTCCCTTTTTGCCTGTCCTTCCTTAATATTGAATACCCCTGGATGTTCAGTTCCCATCCTTGGTCACCCTGCAGCCATGTCTCCGTCATTGCAACAATATCATAACCATTTATATCTATTTACACTGTTAATTCATCTATCTTATTGCGAATGCTCCACGTATTAAGACACAATGCCTTTAGACTTGTCTTTTTAACATTGTTAGTCATCTTAGCTTTATTTTGCACTATGACCCCATTTGTTTCTCGCCCTTGTTTTCTCTGCCTTCCACTTTTGCTTCTTACCTTTCTGTCTTTCATTTCTATCCTTGTTTCCCCCTCCTCTATCTCCCTGCTCAAATTCTCAGGCCCCTGCCATTCTAGTTTAAACCCTCCCTGACAGCACTAGCATACACCCTCCCCCATCCCGGAGGAAATTGGTCCCGGTCCTAATCATCAGTAAAATCATCACTGCAATCATTAGTAACATCATCACTGCAATCATTAGAAAAATCACTGTAATCATCAGTAACATCATCATCACTGTATTCATCTGTAAAATCAGCATCGCAATGATCAGTAACATCATCACTGCAATCATAAGAAACATCACTGTAATCATCAGTAACATCATCACTGCGATCATCTGTAAAATCAGCACCGCAATGATCAGTAACATCATCACTGCGATCATCTGTAAAATCAGCACTGTAATCATCAGTAATATCATCACTGCAATGATAAGAAACATCATCACTGCAATTATGAGTAAACCATCACTGTAATCATCAGTAAAGTCATCACTGTAAACATCTGTGACACAATCATTGTAAACATCAGGAAATCCATCCCTGTATTCACAAGTAGCAACATTACTCTAATCATCAGTAATGTCATCATTGCAATCATCAGTAAACTCATCATTGCAATCATCAGGAAAACCATCTCTGCAATCATCAGTAAAATCATCACTGTAATCATCAGGAAAACCATCTCTGCAATCATCTCTGCAATCATCAGTAAAATCATCACTGCAATCATCAGGAAAACCATCTCTGTAATCATCAGGAAAACCATCTCTGCAATCATCACTGTAATCATCAGTAACTTCATCATTGGAATCATCAGTAGCACCATCATTGCAAACATCTTTTACATCATCACTGTAATCATCAGCAACATCATCAGTGCAATGATCAGTAAAATCATCACTGTCATCATTAGTAACATCATCACTAATCATCAGTAACTTCATCATGCAACCTTCAGTAACATCATCGGTGCAGTGAGCAGTAAAATCAGCACTGCAATCATGATTAAAACCATCACTGTAATCATGAATAAAATCATCACTGTAATCATCATTGAGTCATAGAGTTATACAGCACAGAAACAGGCCCTTTGGCCCATCATGTCCATGCCGGCCATCAAGCAGCTAGCTATTATTATTATTTAGAGATACAGCACTGAAACAGGACCTTCGGCCCACCGCGTCTGTGTCGACCATCAACCACCCATTTATACTAATCCTATATTCCTACCACATCCCCACCTTCCCTCAATTCCCCTACCACCTACCTATACAAGGGGCAATTTATAATGGCCAATTTACCTATCAACCCGCAAGACTTTGGCTGTCGGAGGAAACCGGAGCACCCGGCGAAAACCCACGCGGTCACAGGGAGAACTTGCAAACTCTGCACAGGCAGTACCCAGAATTGATTCTAATCCCATTTTCCAGCACTTGGCCCATAGCCTTGTATGCTATGGAGTTTCAGTGCTCATCTAGATACTTCTTATTGTTGTGAGGGTTCCTGCCTCTACCACCCCTTCAGGCAGCGTGTTCCAGATTCCAACCACCCTCTAGGTGAAAAAAAAATGTCCTCAAATCCCCTCTAAACCTCCTGCCCCTTACCTTAAATCTATGCCCCCTGGTTATTGACACCTCCGCTAAGGGAAAATGTTTCTTCCTATCTACCCTATCTATGCCCCTCTTAATTTTGTATACTTACAGTAAAAGCAATGCTGCAATGATCAGTAAAATCATCACTGTAATCATCAGTATAATTATCACTGTAATCATTAGGAAATCCATCCCTGTAATCATCTGTAACATAATATAAGCATCATAATCATCAGCAAAATCATCACTGCAATCATCAGAAACAACATCATTGCAATCATGATTAAAACTATCACATCTGTCATCAGTAAAACCATCACTGTAATCATCAGTAAGATCATCACTGCAATTAAGATAAAAGCCATCACTGTAATCATCAGTAAGACCATCACCGCAATTATCATAAAAGCAATCACTGTAATCATCAGTTACATCATGACTGCAATCATCAGTAAATGCATCCCTGTAATCATCAATAAAATCATCACTGAAATCATCAGTAAAATCATTTACATAATTACCAAAATGGTTGCAACCTCACTTCATGCACGTTCACTCACACACACATACATACACGGGAATAGATACATCGTGAGGAAAAGGGTATGTGGTATAAAGTGAGGTAGGTGTTCCTGGTTCACAGTAAACCTGTTGAATCTTCTAAGGAGGACAGTCTCTTTTAAAGGTGCAAGCCTGGGTGTTCAAAGACTTGAACCTGTTGCAATGTTGTAAATTTCTGGTGGTTAAGACTTCAGACTGGAGGTGGTGGTCACTTTCTGGCCTCTGCTGCAGCAAGTTGAATTGTAGCACTAACAGCAGGCTTCTTTTTCTTGCCTGGCTGGATCCTTCCATTGCCCCTGGGTGGACTGCATTCTGTAATGTTGCTGTGACCTGCCCTCTCTCTCCAGCGACCTCTCTCTTAAAGTCAAAATGCATGACATTTGCGTCTCTGTTAGTTGACACATGACCTTCTCCCCTGCTGTGATCATACAATGGACCAGGATGGGGAATCCATGGCTATCTATTGATGTCCGTTGGGTGCCATTCTGTTATGATGTGGCAACGTCACAACTTCTTTGTCTCAGTGGAAACTCATTCAATTCAGGAATGTGCCTTGATGGTTTCAGAATTGGTGTAGTTAATACCTCTTAGTATGGAATGTATTCTTTTATCCTTTCAAGACAGTGAGGAAGTTTTTGAATACACAGGCCAGGTCATCAGACCTCTGCTGGCTACCTTTGCACAAATTGTCCATCTTTTAAAAGAAAAGTCAATTTTAAAGGAATAAAGTTCATACCATAAATGTTAGGAATATGATATGGTGTCTTTACTGGGAAAACATGCCCCTGCTGCATGGAAAAAATGACTCTTGGTTTCATTTTTTTTACATTGTTTTCAGGGTAAACAAAGAGAAACATGAACATACATTCTGCACTCATTGTGACATCCACACCTCAATCTTACAACTGCTGTAGCTGGCATTGCCTGCAACAGCCATTTCCTGTTCAAGTTTGAGTTTCTCATCACTCTTTTTTCAACGATGCACAATTATAATTGAACCTCTTTGGGTGTTGAAGTTTGGGCTCAGAAAGACTTCTATTTAGAATGCTTGGTGCCTTCTATCCTTTTCCCACTTTTAAATCCCGGTTCTGTGGTGTTGAACAGTGTTGGATTTCTCTAGCATTTGTTTTCTTTACTGTGGGAATTTTAATACCAACATACATGTGTCTTTTGGTGAGTTTTGAGCTAAGTAGAAACTTGAGTTGGACTCTTGAATCCTTGAAGGTATTGAATTTCATAGGCTGCTATACAGACACTTTTTCTGTTCCAACGTTTGTAATATGCAAATTTATGTTACTGCATTGTTCCTGGCTGGTGACAATTTTACTGCCTGTACAGGCCTTAACCCTTAACTGCTGCTTCTACAACAAAGGATTTAATAGTTCAGGTTCTGGCACATTGATAATTCTTATCTCTAGGGTGACAGCAGGTGGCAAAATGTTTTTTAGTCCCTGTGAGGCATCTGGGTTCTCCTCCTGCACTTTGTCCATAGTGGGTTCTGAGTCTCAATTGCTAGATTCAGTTAACTTTGGAGTTAGAACCTGACCATTTGATTCTTCAGTGAGCAAATCCACACTGACCTTACTTTTAGTTTTCTTGTGACTTTCACAAATACCGTTTACCTCAGGGCATATTACCGTCCTTTTTTCCATTACTCCAGGGGTGTGTTTTTTCCCAATCTGCCCCATGTTCTCTGGGACATTACTGCTCGCAGGTGGCTGTCCAGCTACCACTGCACTCTCTTGTGGCACTTCAGCTAGGTGAGGCATCTCTCTCATTTTGGCTTGCCTGTTTGGGAACTTTCCTTGTCCCTGTTTAAATCTTTAAGGAAGGTTTCTGCTAATTACACATCTGGTGTATTCCCTTCAACCTCTGCTGCTTTTGTCTCAGCTCCTTTACTTTCCTCTGGTTCTGCCTCAGCCTCTTTAAATGCTACTGGCTTTCCTTCAGCCTCTTTAATCTTTACTGGCCCTATCGCCCCCCCTGTGGGATTTTTGGGATTTCCTCAGCCCTGTGCAGCTGTGAAGAATTTTTCTCGCTCCCCTCAGTTTCTGCAGTCTCCGTGGTCTGCACTGGACCCTCTGAAAACAATACCGTGCTTCCTGCCAAGTTATTGCCCAGCAATAGGTCAACACCCTGCATTGGTAAGTTTGGAATGATCCTGACCAGCACTACACGGTGACCAACTTACTCTGTAGATAAACTTTTGAAGCTGAAGCTCTCTCTTTTTCATTTTGTAATTCCAATTTTCACATAGCAAGGTCCCTTTCCATTTGTATCTTAGCTAGTGCAATTTAATCCATTTTAGGTTCCATGTCTGTTTCTTCTAGTCCAGGGGCAAGATTAAAATTAAAACTAAAATTAAAATTAAAACTAAATTCTTCATTATTTCAGGTTTCTCTTTTTTTTGTTTGAAAGTGACTCCCACCTGGGCAGCTAAGCTTTTTAAGTCTTCAATATTTAATTGATTTAACTTATCGTGGGATATGCCTCCCTGCACTACAAACTCTTCAACATTAAATGTGGCCATATCTTTTGTAGCTAGCACCATAGAGAAGAAAATAATTATTTGAGAAAATATGTTTGCTCAATTTTCCACAGTTATAAAGTCAATGTTTCCCCCCTTTTCCAAGTCTCTCATTTAATCTGATTGTTCAAAATCATGTGTGATGGAAATCACACCTGCCAAAAGGAAACATATTAATATTGTCATGTGGGGCATTGCTTGAAACTTTTTTACTGGACATTGCAAATAACATGTTTAAAAAAGCAGAGCTGAGCAGCTGAAAACATGGTTGCACATTTGCATTCTGAGAGGACACGGGCTGGCTGAGAGACATGAATGGCGAGCCAATGGGGGTGCTCCTTGATTCAATTAGCAAGATTGGTCTGGGCAATAGTGGTGATCAACATTTTTTGACTTTGTAAGATCCAGAACTCCAGCCCCCACCGAGTGTGTCCGAAAAGCTTTGAAACCCAACAACCCTCCAAAAAGCTAAAAGCAAAATACTGCGGATGCTGGAAATCTGAAATAAAAACAAGAAATGCTGGAACCACTCAGCAGGTCTGGCAGCATCTGTGAAAAGAGAAGCAGAGTTAACGTTTCGGGTCAGTGACCCTTCTTCGGAACTCCAAGAAGCTGCTGTTTTAAACAAAGAGATGGTCACATGACCTACCTGCTGGCCAGACTGGGGCTTTTTGAATTGTGCCTCACAGAAAGGGAACAGACTGCAATTGGACTGGTAGAAGAAAAGTCTCTCTCTCTCTCTCAAGCAAAGTCCCAGGGAACCCACGGTGGCAGCTTAGACTTCAAGACTATAGACAAAGCCCCTCTTCGGCCTTCTAGCACCAGAGAAACAAGTCTGGAATTATGCATGTGGCCCCAGCGAGGGCTCCCAGACCTTAACTTCAGTCAAGGACATTACATCAAGGACACAAAGGACAGTACCTGTATTCCATTTATTGCCAACTCTCACTTCAACGCCCACCCGCACACCCCCCCCCCCCAATTCTTCCTTCTCCTCTATATCTATTTGTGTGTGTGTGCCTCTCGTATGCATGTGAGCCTGGCTGCATCACGTATTTTAGTGATTTTGACTGGGTTAAAGTGATAAGGCTAATAAACTTACATCTTTTTTGTTTAAACCTAAGAAAACCTGTCAGATTGGTTCATTTGCAATTGTAATGAGAGCGCAGTGAGCAAGGGCTCACTGAGGTGGTAAGCTAAAATCACTGTGTTTTAAAAGATAAACTCTGTTACGGCCAAACTACAGAAGGGCAAGAGGGGAGCCTGAGACCCCTTCCTCACCTGGTCGCAACACTTGGCTTTGAGCCCACAATTTATTATGGATGGGTGGTAATGGGTGTGGGCAGTTCCTATCATTCATATCCCAACTGACCACAATTGTGTTTTGTTTAAAATGATCACTGCAATCATCAGTTATTTCATCACTGCAATCATCAGTAAATCATCCATCAGTGGAATCATCACCACAGCAATTAGTGAAATAATAGAAGAGTGTACGAGGCCCAGAATGGAGATGTCAGAGTGGGAGTGGAGTGGCGAAATAAAATAGCAGGTGGCCAGAGGTTCAGGGTCACTCTGGCAGTCTGAACAGAGATGTTCAGCAAAGCGATCACCCAATCTACATTTGGTCTTCCCAATGTAGACACAGAGAGCAGCAGATCAGAGACATAGCAGCTGAGTCTTACGGTATAGTCCAGTGCAGAAGCATAGGCTAGGATGTAACGCAGAGGCAGTGGCACCACGCACCGGCTGGAAAGCCAGGGGCAAGCTGCCTCTGCCAGCCCTAGAAGCCACAACACTATTTTGCGTGGTGCAGCCAGTTAATTGCCTGAGGTCATGGCTTCTGCACCTCTGAGGCAGGATGCCCTGCCTCCAAGAGCCGCCAGCCAATCAGAGGACCAACAGCTCTTCAGTCCCAGCAGCGTCACCAGGAGCAGTGGCCACTGCTGGGACTGGAGCACGATTCAGTCCAAGCCAGTGATGGAGGCTGGAGAAGATGATGAGTGGGGTAGCCTTGCCGGGGCAAGTGGGGCAGGCCCCAGCAAGTGGGGGGGTGGGTGTGGGGGGCATTCGAGAAGCCGGGGGGGGGGGGCGGGGAGGTGGTCATCAAGTGGGGGAGGCCAGTGCCACTGGAGGGGGGCATCTGTGGGGCACAGGGTGCCCAAGCAGGATGGACCCCCTCCCCATCCCCCCAACCACAAGCCGTCAGGGAGGCCACCAGTTTTTACTGGGCGACGGGTGCACCATCCCACCCAATATTACACCATCCACCCGATTTAAGGCCTCCTGCCCCTCACCCCCGCCTCCCAGCCTGAATGTGCCTCATTCTTGGCAGGTGGGGGTCTGCATGACAAGTGATTTACTTGTCAGTCATACAGAATCAGAGAAAGTTTAAGGCACAGAAAGAGGCCACTTGGCCCATCATGTCCGTGCCGGCTGAAAAACGATCCACCTATTCTAACCCTACTTTCCAGCATTTGGTCCGTAGCCCTACAGATGACGGCACTTGAGGTGCATATCCAGACTCCTCGATCTTCCTGCCACTGTCCTAAGCCTGACTCCTTCTTACATAAAGAAAGACTTGTATTTATATAGCGCTTTTCACAACCACAGGACATCTCAAAGGGTTTTACAACCAATGTAGGAAACACAGCATCCAATTTGCCCACAGCAAACTCCTACAAACCGCAATGTGATAAAACCAGATAATCTGTTTCTGTGATGTTAATTGAGGGATAAATATTGGCCAGGACACGGGGGATAATTCCGCTACTCTTCTTCCAATAGTGCCATGAATCTTTCACATCCACCCAAGCAGGCCCTTGGTTTAACATCTCATTCGAAAGACAGCACCTCTGACAAGGCAGTACTGCCTGAGTACTGCATTGGAGTGTCAGCCTTGATTTTTGTGCTCAAGCCCTGGAATGAGACCTAAAACCTGAACCTTGTGATTCAGAGGTGAGAGTGCTACACACCGAGCCACAGCTGACATGAGTCTGTCGTTTCCCTCTGTGCCTCTCGTGGCATCCTCCAAAGGGTCCATTGAGACACTCATTGCTGCCTCTTTACGAACAGCAGCCCCAACTGCCCCATCCTACTGTCTTGCCAACCTTCCCGTCCAGCGCGCCTTCTGGGAGCTAATCTTGCCAATCCCCCCCTCTGTCCAACTTAGCCCTCCATATGTTGACATTGTTATCTCTGCCAGCAGATCAGTTATCGCTGTCCCTCTCCACTTCTCCCTCCAGAATAGCCCTTCACTTGTGAACAAGGCCCTTGCCATCCAAGAGCTTATTGTGGATAATTGTATTGATATAATGGCCTTGACGGAAACCTGGTGAAGAGGTGATGACTCCTTCTCCCAAAATGAAGCCTCCCCCACTGGCTATACCTGCCTCCACTTGCTCCTTTCAGACTGTGGCTCTTAACACTAAATCACACCTTGGTCTGTCCTCTACTCCTCTGGCACTTTCATCTCCTTTGAACATCTCACATTATTCCGCCCCTTTTGCCTCTCATTTAAAATCCTCGTTCTCTACCGCCCACCCAAGTATCATAAAAATTTCCTCACCAAGATATCTTCACTACATTCCTGCCACATCCTCTGCACCAAGCGGCTTCTCATCCTCAGTGATTTCAATCCCCATCTCAATTCATCAAGCTGTCTCTCCTCTGAGTTTGCTGCCCTCTTATTCTTTCTCAATCTCTCCTTTCATATAAGCTCCCAAACCCATATTCATGGCCACCCCCTTGATGTCTCTACTCCCATCGTGTCAATCACAGATAAGGCCATCTCTGATCAATTTCTTATTTCACATTCCACCACATCTCCCTTCCCCCTCCCAACCCTACTTCCTGCTATATCTACACCTTGAATAAAGCTCTCTTGTAATTCACTTACAACTGCACTTTCAAAATTCCAACTATCTAACCTTTGGCTCTCCATTCACCATGACATTTCTGCAGCTACTGAAAACTGATCTGCTCAACCACACATTTTCTCCACCTTTGATTTCCTTGTGCCCATTAAAACCATTACTCTCTCTCACCCTGGTCGTTACCACTGGTATGGCCTTCATCTCTGCTCCCTGAAATCCAAGCCAAGAGCCAAACTAATCCACATTAAGAAGGGTCAGAATGATGCAGAAACAGAACATTGTACACTGCTCTCAACAGTCTGGAATGAAATTAGAGTCAACGAATCTGTCATTAATTTTTTCCCCCTTTATTCCAAAGTGATTGCAACTTTAATTGCAGGATAGGTACATTCAATTGACTTTAAGCAGGACCTTGAACTCTCAGCTGCTCCAAGCAAACATAGATCTGTTCATGGTTGGTAACTACAAACACATAATTAATATATATATATATGAAATGCAAAGCAAATCACAAGGTAAAGATCTTACAAATCAGAATAATTCCAGCTTAATTATTAGGACCCTCTCCCAAACAGCCTGTCAAAACCACGTTTCAGAATTTTACAATCACTTCTTCACCATGCGCCACAAAGAATTGACGTGGGCACATTAATTATTCTTGCAAAAGGTCTCTACTGATGTTTGGTGACTCAGGTATGTGCAGGGTTTTGCGTCAACCCTCTCCCTGTCCTCTCCACACTGTCAGAATACTTGCATCTGTAACAATTACAACAACTGGCATGGATAAAGTGCCTTTAACGTAAAATATCCCAAGACTTCACAGATAAACATAAGTTAATGACTATCAGCCAGGAAGGGAGAAATTAATAAAAGCAAAATACTGTGGATGCTGGAAATCTGAAATAAAAACAAGAAATGCTGGAAATACTCAGCAGGTCTGGCAGCATCTGTGGAGAGAGAAGCAGAGTTAACGTTTCGGGTCAGTGACCCTTCTTCGGAATCCTTCGGACCCTTCTTCTCCCTTATATTATATAAGGGCGAGATTAAGATGCATTAGTTGAAAAGACTGATTTTAAGGTGAGAAGAAAGATGGAGGGGCAGAAGGCTTTAGGAAAGTAATTCCATAGAGTTGGACACAGGTTGCTGTCACCTCTGCCACCAATGGTGAGTAAAGGGAGGAGAGGGCAGCACAAAAGACCACCCCTCATCAATTTTAAACTCTTTATCCTTTTCAATTCCCTTCGCAAGGTCATCCCTTCCACCTCCATAACATGCTCTAACCTTCCATCCATATATGTTGCTGACAACATTCAGTTTTACCTCGAACAATTTTCCCCAAACAAATCAAAAGTTCCTGCACCAAATATCAGGAATGTGAAGCTTTTCTTCTCAGTCTCTGCTATGAACACCACTCCCTTGCCATTGCCTCCAATCTCTGCCTAGCTGAACCTTCTTCTTTGGCCTCCTTATCTCGAGAGACAATGGATAAGCACCTGGAGGTGGTCAGTGGTTTGTGAAGCAGCGCCTGGAGTGGCTATAAAGGCCAATTCTAGAGTGACAGGCTCTTCCACAGGTGCTGCAGAGAAATTTGTTTGTTGGGGCTGTTACACAGTTGGCTCTCCCCTTTCGCCTCTGTCTTTTTTCCTGCCAACTACTAAGTCTCTTCGACTCGCCACACTTCAGCCCCATCTTTATGGCTGCCTGCCAGCTCTGGCGAACGCTGACAACTGACTCCCACGACTTGTGATCAATGTCACAGGATTTCATGTCGCGTTTGCAGACGTCTTTAAAGCGGAGACATGAACGGCCGCTGGGTCTGATACCAGTGGCGAGCTCGCTGTACAATGTGTCTTTGGGGATCCTGCCATCTTCCATGCGGCTCACATGGCCAAGCCATCTCAAGCGCCGCTGACTCAGTAGTGTGTATAAGCTGGGGATGTTGGCCGCCTCGAGGACTTCTGTGTTGGAGATGCGGTCCTGCCACCTGATGCCAAGTATTCTCCGGAGGCAGCGAAGATGGAATGAGTTGAGACGTCGCTCTTGGCTGACATACGTTGTCCATGCCTCGCTGCCATAGAGCGAGGTACTGAGGACACAGGCTTGATACACTCGGACTTTTGTGTTCCGTGTCAGTGCGCCATTTTCCCACACTCTCTTGGCCAGTCTGGACATAGCAGTGGAAGCCTTTCCCATGTGCTTGTTGATTTCTGCATCTAGAGACAGGTTACTGGTGATAGTTGAGCCTAGGTAGGTGAACTCTTGAACCACTTCCAGAGTGTGGTCGCCAATATTGATGGATGGAGCATTTCTGACGTCCTGCCCCATGATGTTCGTTTTCTTGAGGCTGATGGTTAGGCCAAATTCATTGCAGGCAGCCGCAAGCCTGTCGATGAGACTCTGCAGGCACTCTTCAGTGTGAGATGTTAAAGCAGCATCGTCAGCAAAGAGGAGTTCCCTGATGAGGACTTTCCGTACTTTGGACTTCGCTCTTAGACGGGCAAGGTTGAACAACCTGCCCCCTGATCTTGTGTGGAGGAAAATTCCTTCTTCAGAGGATTTGAACGCATGTGAAAGCAGCAGGGAGAAGAAAATCCCAAAAAGTGTGGGTGCGAGAACACAGCCCTGTTTCACGCCACTCAGGATAGGAAAGGGCTCTGATGAGGAGCCACCATGTTGAATTGTGCCTTTCATATTGTCATGGAATGAGGTGATGATACTTAGTAGCTTTTGGTGGGCATCCAATCTTTTCTAGTAGTCTGAAGAGACCACGTCTGCTGACGAGGTCAAAGGCTTTGATGAGATCAATGAAAGCAATGTAGAGGGGCAAATGTTGTTCACGGCATTTCTCCTGTATCTGACGAAGGGAGAACAGCATGTCAACGGTCGATCTCTCTGCACGAAAGCCACACTGTGCCTCAGGGTAGACACGCTCGGCCAGCTTCTGGAGCCTGTTTAGAGCAACTCGAGCAAAGACTTTCCCCACTATGCTGAGCAGGGAGATTCCACGGTAGTTGTTGCAGTCACCGCGGTCACCTTTGTTTTTATAGAGGGTGATGATATTGGCATTGCGCATGTCTTGGGGTACTGCTCCCTCATCCCAGCACAGGCAAAGCAGTTCATGTAGTGCTGAGAGTATAGCAGGCTTGGCACTCTTGATTATTTCAGGGGTAATGCTGTCCTTCCCAGGGGCTTTTCCGCTGGCTAGAGAATCAATGGCATCACTGAGTTCCGATTTGGTTGGCTGTATGTCCTGCTCATCCATGACTGGTAGAGGCTGGGCTGCATTGAGGGCAGTATCAGTGACAACGTTCTCCCTGGAGTACAGTTCTAGGTCGTGCTCAACCCAGCGGTCCATTTGTTTGCGTTGGTCAGTGATTATGTCCCCTGATTTAGATTTGAGGGGGGCGATCTTCTTGATGGTTGGCCGAAGAGCTGTCTTAATGCCATCATACATTCCTCTGATGTTTCCGGTGTCTGAGGCCAGCTGAATATGACTGCATAGGTGTTGCCAGTAGTCATTTGCGCAGCGCCTGGCTGTTCTTTGTGCAGTGCTTCTGGCTGCTTTAAGTGCTGCGGATGTTAAATCTCTGGGGGCTTTCTTGTAGTTCAACAGCTGAACCAGACAATGCATAATCTTACTGAGTTTCAAACCATATATTCTTTCCATTACCAAGACTACTTTCTTCCTCCCTTGCAACATCACCCACCTCTGCCCTTACCTCAAGTCCAAGGCCACAAAATGCCTTAACTGTGCTTTCACCACCTCGACCTCCATAATCTATAACTTATTAAAAAAATTACCACTCATCTCCCAAGTCTTACTTACCCATTCTCACCCAGCCCCAACCACATCTGTCCCACCTCCCCCAACTCAGAGTCCTCAGAATTCTGATGAAGGGTCACTGACCTGAAACGTTAACTCTGTTTCTCTCTCCACAGATGCTGCCAGACCTACTGAGTATTTTCAGCATTTCTTGTTTTAATTTCAGAGTCCTCATTACAGACTAACACTGGTTCTGGTTCCCAACAAATCAAATCTAAAATCTACGAATCCCTCCACAGCCTATGATATCACCCAACTCTACAAACTTCTTTAGCTCTATATCTTCATCCACATCCTCCGTTTTGGACTCCTGTGCATCCACTTTCCCTGTGTTCACCATTGCTGGCAAAGCTCTCAGCCACCTTGGCTCTACTGTCTGCAACTGCCTCTCCTCTTCACCTGCCTGCTTTAAAAACCTCCTGAAACCCATCACTTCTACTAAGTTTTTAGTCACCATTCCCACCTGGCCAGGGTAATGGCACGGTTGGTGCAGTGGGTGGAAGCCCCACCCTGGGTTTGTAGGAATGGGATCATGAAAATTCAGCAATCAGTATCTGTCCTTTGCTTCTTCTGTGAAGCTGCTTGGGATGTTTTGCTATGCTAAAGTCAACCGCATCAATAAGGTGAGAGCAGCCATTTTGTGCAGAATTTTTCCTGTAATAACAGTAAGACGCTGAATGGGGGAGCAGGTAACAATGTGACTGGAGTAAAAATTTATGACGTGACTCAAAGCAACGTCTGCTTGCTCCCAGGGTGCCACTGACCAAATGGCTTAAAGTTCAATGTTAAGCACAATATCAGTTGTTTGGTCTTGTGCAAAATTCAGTACAATGCAACTTTTCTTTGAAAGGCTGTGTAAAGGACAGGTAATAATTCAGAATACAATATAATCATTGGACTTGTCTTTGATCAACAGCTGCCGGCATTTTCCCCACTGACAGAATACTGTTTGGTTTGTTCCTCTTCAGTACAAGTGCAGCTACATCAGAAGAAAATGACAGAGGTTAGGATATGACATTCTCAACTTGCAATCATAATAATAGGTAGGCCTGATCGAAGGGAATTTTTGAGACCATTCGTGAGTCAGACACCGTCCCTTCACACTCTGGGTGGTACATTGGGTAAGACATTGTCCTTTAACCTCTCGCCCACACTCATTGGATTAAATTACCTGTCACTGTCTGTAAGGGTTCTACATGAAATGAGTTTGGCCAGTGTTAATTCAGTTACTGGTATGCCATCAAAGTAGTGACAAAGTAATGTCACACAAATATGTTATAGGTTATTCTGCAAACATCTGCAATCCTCGTGTCAGCCTTAAATTTGAAACCTTATTGGCCCAGATTTCACAGTCAGTGGCAAAGTGAGGGTACTCTCCCCTGACCTCAAAGAAAGCTGCCCATAAAGCTCCAGCAATCTCTATGGGGTGGGTTTCCCCTTTCGTGATACCACTTTGTATCTGGTGTCATGTCAAGGGGATCTCCAGGTGGCCAGCAACAGTAATGTTATTAAGCAGGGTAAGCACTCAATCATATTGCAGTATTCTCAGACAGCAAACCAGGACGTAAAATGCACCAAATTTTTCACATTTAAATTATAATTTTACTGAGAGTGAAATAAATGATTGGGACATAGGCATGGAACGAAGGTAGAAACTGAAAGATCATAAATATACTTTTTAAAAGTTTATTTTAAAAATGTGAATTTTTTATCATGATGGACAAATTTGACATCCCACAAATATAAAATTAGTCTTTCAGGGCCAGTGAGGCTGTTCAGCAGTAATTATGAACTTAGTACACCATTGAAAACCCATTTACACCTCATTCAACAAGATGTAACTTTGTCAAAGGTTTTTACAGCAAGACTAATATAGTAAGAAAGCAAGTTTTTGTCAGTTCAGTGATTTCTCCTTGATTGCAACAGTAAGGGGTGGTTGGAGAGTGGGGGGTGTGGGGGGGGGGGGTTCACTAGCATATCCTATGGGGAGGTGTAGAATCACTGACACCAGCTTCTGTATTTTTGTGTTTAACTGCATACATGCAGACTCTAGAAGTTGCTATCAGTTTCACAGGGGTTTTGCTGTCATTACTACAAAACCTGGGCCATAATGGGATATGCAAAAATTGAGTGCAGTTCTAATTGGGCATATTGAAGGAACAATGTAGACGGAGCTTTACATGGTATCTGACCCATGCTGTTTCTGCTCAGGAGTGTTTGACGGGACAGCGTAGAGGAAGCTTTACTCTGTCTCTAACGTGCATTGTAACTGACCTGTTCCTTGTTGTTGACGCATGGGCCAAATTGGTAGAGTGTTTATATCTGTATAGATTTCTGGAATTTCTGGTCAATATCTTTAATCAAATAGCATAGAAATCAGTGTGTTGGCATTCTGTTGTTGTTGCCAACTCATTTCCTTGTCCTTTTCCTGTATCCTTTAATATTTTTCCTTCACAGATGCTTATTCAATTTCCTTTTGAATGATGCTGTAGTCTCTGCCTCAGTAGTCAATTGGACATAAGAAATAGGAGCAGGAGTAGACCATTCGGCCCCTTGAGCCTGCTCCACCATTCAATATGATCATGGCTGATCTTCTACCTCAACTCCACTTTCTCACCTCTCCCTACATGCCTTAATACCCTGAGAGACCACAAATCCATCTGAGTCGTGAATACACTCAACAATGGGGCATCCACAACCCTCTGGGGTAGATGATTTTGAAGATTCACACCCTCTGAGTGAAACAAAATTCTCCTCATCTCAGTCCTAAATGGTCGACCCTTTATCCGGAGATGGTGCTGCCATGTTCTAATTTCCCCAGCCAGGGGTGACAACCTCTCAGTGTCTACCCTGTCAAGCCCCTTCAGAATCTTGTATGTTTCAATGAGATCACCTCTCATTCTTCTAACTTCCAGAGAGTATAGAACCAATTTACTCAGCCTATCATCAGAGGACATCCCTCTCATCCCAGGAACCAATTGAGTGAACCTTCGCTGTACCACCTCCAAGGCAGGTATATCCTTCCTTAGATATAAAGACCAAAACAGCACAAAGTACTCCAGGTGTGGTCTCACCCACTGTACCACCCAGTCCCAGAGTGTGACGGATAGTATCTGACCCACTATGCTATCCAGTCCCAGAGTGTGAAAGGACAGTGTCTGACCCACTGTCCCACCTAGTCCCAGAGTGTGAAAGGACAGTGTCAGACCCACTGTACCACCCGGTCCCAGAGTGTGAAAGGACAGTGTCAGACCCACTGTCCCACCCAGTCCCAGAGTGTGAAAGGACAGTGTCAGACCCACTGTACCACCCGGTCCCAGAGTGTGAAAGGACAGTGTCTGACCCACTGTCCCACCTAGTCCCAGAGTGTGAAAGGACAGTGTCTGACCCACTGTCCCACCCAGTCCCAGAGTGTGAAAGGACAGTGTCAGACCCACTGTACCACCTAGTCCCAGAGTGTGAAAGGACAATGTCAGACCCACTGTCCCACCCAGTCCCAGAGTGTGAAAGGACAGTGTCTGACCCACTGTCCCACCTAGTCCCAGAGTGTGAAAGGACAGTGTCTGACCCACTGTCCCACCCAGTCCCAGAGTGTGAAAGGACAGTGTCAGACCCACTGTACCACCTAGTCCCAGAGTGTGAAAGGACAATGTCAGACCCACTGTCCCACCCAGTCCCAGAGTGTGAAAGGACAGTGTCTGACCTACTGTCCTGGCCAGTCCCAGAATGTGAAAGGACAGTGTCTTACCCACTGTACCACCCAGTCCCAGAGTGTGAAAGGACAGTGTCCGACCCACTGTACCACCCAGTCTCAGAATGTGAAAGGACAGTGTCTGACACACTGTACCACCCAGTCCCAGAGTGTGAAAGGACATTGTCTGACCCACTGTACCACCTAGTTCCAGAGTGTGAAAGGACAGTGGACACTGTCCAGATTCACTGGCTGATACTATGTGTTCAATGCCTCTGGTGATAGTGATAATGCATTCCATGTTCTAATAACCCTCAGTGTGAAACAAATTCTTCCAACTTCCTCTTTCGTTCTTGTACTGATAATCCACAGTCTGTGCCCCAGAGTTCACCAACTAATGCAAACAACCTTTCACTACTTATCCTCTCAAAATTTTGAACAATCTTTATACTATCAATTCTTAATTTTCTTTGTCCCAGTGAAAAATATCCTAAACTTCTGAGCCAATCTTCATACTTAGTTTCACTACTAGATTTTCCCAAAATTTGCAACTTTGCATTTCTCTTCCGCTTATTTGACTACTCTGCTAACCTACCGTCGCCTTCCAGCAATCTCCTGCATTCTTACTTACCGATTGTCATTCCCCCTAATTTGATACTGGCATTCAGCCTCTCTGCTCCAACAAACAGTGAATAAAATAAAGCATCACCAATCACAATACATGGAGGCATTGAGTACACAGTATCAGCCAGTCCATCTGGGCATTCAGACTGAGCAGCGTTGACCCAGTTATGGGTGAGGTCCAGTTCCACACAGCTTGAGGATTTTTCCTCTGCTATTCTGCCCAAAATTGAGTAGCAAGGTCGGGATGAAGAGGGAAAACAGAGGCCTACTGCCAGATTCTTGTCCCTTTGAGCACTACCAGAAATTTTCATTCTTCTCCGCAGCACCCCCCGCCCCACAACCAAGGAACTTGGCTGCCTGACACATGATTATCCGCCACTTTAACTGATAGCACGTAGGGAGAAGCCATGGAAAATTAATGACTTTCCTGCTTCTTGGCCCAACCATTTTTTAGTTCCTTCAGCAATGACCTCCCCAGTTGTCTTCAGTGCATGAGTTTGGGAAGGCAATACAATGGCTGGCATGAACCTGCATCTACCAGTCAATGACACACCACTCAGATCAGCTGCCAGATGTTGTTTCATCTACTGTTATTCCTAAACTTGAAAAATTTTGCACACCGCACCTTTCTGTGCAGATTAGGTTAGCTTCTCCACAGAGGAAGGCCTCCATTAATGAATAAGGCCAGGGGTGTCAGACAAAGGTCGCGGAATGTTTTGCAGAGCCCACTGCAAGATGCCATCGATCGAGCTCTACGACAAAATCAAAGAACAATGTTACAAGTATCAGTTTGCACTTTTGCACACCTGACCATGTGATCATTCCAGGTCAGTGTCAGGGAAAAGTGCAGCCCAGGTCTGGATAAGGAAAAGATCAGGGCCTGGGAAAGAGGGCAAAATACTGGTCTTTAAACTGTTAAGAGGCACGGGCATTGCAGATGGAAGCAGCTGTCTGATTCAGATTGCACAAAACCAATCCCAGGTTTAATATGAAGAGACATAAAATGAGATTAGAGAGTGCAATGAAAAAGAAAGACAGTGGTTTGGGAATGAGGAACAAACATCTGAACAACAGTGGCAATAGGGAACAGACACCGAACAACAATGGTGGAAGTGTGGAACAGACATGGAGCAACAACAGTTGGCATGAGGAATAGACACCAAGTAACAGAAGTGGGCATGGGAATTGGTTGATTGGCAGGAATGACATGGGTAAGTATTTTGGGCACTGTTCAGAATGGAAGTGGTTTGCAATGGTATACCTCAAAGATCAGTACAGATCCCCTTTTCTCAGTATCTGTAGATGATTTGGACTTGGGCACAGAGAACATGATATTGAAAGTTGCTGATGTGGGGGGGGGGGGGGTGGTTAGGGAATTAACAAACAACAAGGAAGAATGTAAAATTTCAGGAGGACATAGAGAGATTAAAAGAATGACAGATAAGTGCTAGGTGCAACTGAATGTGCAGAGATGCATTTTGGTTGGAAAACAAGGAATAGAATCATACACTAAATGGAAAGGTGCTGAAAGTTGAGGGTGGACAGAGTCCTAGGACTTAAAATACATCATTCCCTGAAAATGTGAGTGCAGTTAGATAAAGCTCTAAATATGTCAAGAGCATTTACAAATAGGAGCATGGCATAGCAGAGTAAAAAAGTAATTTTAAATTTATGCAATGCGTTGTTTAGACAACAGTTTGAGTACTGAATGCAGCTTTAGGCACCCCTTTAGCGAATGGGCATTAAAGAGATGGAGAACATACAGGGTGATACTAGAGATGGGAAATTGTAGTTATGAGGAGAGACTTGAGATATTGGGACTATTTCTACTGCAGCAGAGAAGGGTTTTGATTGAGTGAATGTAAGAAGACTATTTCCTGTGGTAGGGGAGTCAGGATAAATGGTGATTAAGTTAGAATTGTCACTAGGATAGTGCAGAAGGAGGTTAGGAAAACTTTCTATACTCACATGGTCACTGGAGCATGGAATGATTTGCCACAGGAAGTTTTTAAAGCAGAGACCATTACATCTTTTAAGGGAAAAATAGATAAACATTTCTGCAAGAATTTACCTGGGGATTCTCCCAATCAGTATCCCAAGCTTCGGCAGAAGTTCAGCAGAAACTCTGTTTATATGGGGCACTTGGAGTTTCCACCAATCTTCTGTCAAGTGTATGACAGCCGATCAAGAGAAATCCCTTGAAAACTCAGTGTTGAAGTGGTAGAAGAAGCAGGGCCATGGAGAGAGACTGCAACAGTGTGATTGGTTTTGAACAATGCTAGCAAAGAGCTGATACAGATATCATTGATCGAATTCCCAGCCAGCATGTTCAACATCAGGCATATTCAATGTGCATCAGACTGGATACAATCAGGTGCCACATTGGGTACAATAAATGTGTGCCGAACGTTTGGCACAATCAACATGTCACATGTAGAAGGTGCAATCAACACATAGCACACTAAATGCAATCAGCATATTATCACATCAAGTACAACAAACAGGTACACACCATTTACAAGCAACATATAACATACCAGAACAATAAACCTTCACCAGGCAGCAAGTTACAATCAATATATACCATGCCAGGTGCAGTCAGCACGTACAATCCACACGTACCATTACTGAGTATGACTGAGGTGCCCCCCCAATTGGGACAGTCAATGCCTGCCATATATCAGGTATACTTACATTGCAGTCAGTGTGTGGGTTAACCACTCTGTTGTAAAATATTTTTGAGAAAATATAAATATATCTTTTAGCTTGCACAAACCAAGGTGCCTGTTAGAAGCAGGATCCACAACGTAAAATAATACCATATGTGGAAGGATATTCTAGAAAATGTGTCTGCTGCATAGAAGAGACTGTAGAGATGCAGCTTTGGCTGTCTTGTTTCTGTGATGGAATTGGAAAGAAGCTGCATAAAAGAGCAAGGGTATACTGTTTACAGATGAGAAATAAATCTCTCAGTCTAGTGATTCCTATATTACTGTTAATTGTATATTAATTGTTTAAATATAGGTAAGTGGTAGGCATTAACTGGGGATTCACTTGTGCCTCTGTAAATAGACACAGACTGAAACTGTGGTTATTGGATTGGGAGGTGTATGCTTGCAATGTGTAACTCTGTAAATAAATGCTTATAAAAGTGTGTAAAGATTGACTCCAGTTCTATCCTTTGCCAACTGGCTTTCTGGCGCATTACATAGTGGCAGAGGATGGTTGTCTAAAGTTGGAGGTTGGAAACTAAGAAAAATAAATTCAAACAAAACTAAAATCTGTGTGGCCATTGTGGAAAATGGCAAAAAGCAACTGTAAATTGTCAGGGTATGATTACCCATTGATGTGGAGTCTGAACCACATGACCAGTGAAAGAATGAAGTGGATGCTTAGATATAGGTTATGCCCTTATCAAAGAGAAAACAAAATATGGCCTTGGCATTGTCACTTTCTATAAGAAATAAAATCAGAAGTGAAGTATTTTGTGAGATGGATGCCCATTTGTTGGATAGTAATGAAGGTTTGGACCTTCTACTAGAGTTCTTGGATTAAAGCTACAGGAAAGAGGATATGTTAAATGTCTAACAGGCATAGTCAGACTTTGCTAAATTTTGGAAATAGATGGTCATTCCATGGAAGAATATATCATGGACTTTAACAAAAAGATTGACGAAATTCAATTTGGGGATCCCTGGATCAGTACTAGCATTTCAATTAAAATAAAAGCAAAATACTGCGGATGCTGGAAATCTGAAACAAAAACAAGAAATGCTGGAATCACTCAGCAGGTGTGGCAGCATCTGTGGAAAGAGAAGCAGAGTTAACGTTTCGGGTCAGTGACCGAAGAAGGTTCTGAAGAAGGGTCACTGACCCGAAACGTTAACTCTGCTTCTCTTTCCACAGATGCTGCCAGACCTGCTGAGTGATTCCAGCATTTCTTGTTTTTGTCTAGCATTTCAATTGTTGGGTTGTGCTAAAGCGGCACATATGAACAGGCTACTGGTTCTAACTGGTGTTCGGTTCTTAGAGAGGGAGACCCTGTTGGGTCAGATGTCTGCTACTTTGAAAAAAATCCTCAGGAAATAGCCTTTTTCTTCAGCCTTCATGGGACATTCCACAGTGACACAAAGAATAGAGGACTCAATGATTGCCAGATTTCAAAATGGACCATTGGAAGGATTAAAGACAGACAGAATGAGGATGAAAGCACCTTTAGCAGATCTGGCTATTACAGCAGAAGATAAAATTGGACCATCAATGATAAGTCAATGAATCCCAGGAATGCCCAAGGGGTAGTTAATAGGTGCTTCAGGTATGACCTGAAGAATCATTATGGAGTGAACTGCCCAAAGCAGAGAGGCAGGGTCCTTGAAATGACACATGACAAAGAGAATTCTGCGGACGAGAATGAAAATAATGATGCATCAGACAAACTATACTTGTCACAAGGAGTTTAGTCCTGTGATGAAGTGTTAGTCACAGACTCCTTTAACTATGCAGTACTAGATAGTGCTTGACTGCAACAGTATGTGGAACAGATTGGTTAAAATGTTACCTTGATTCAATAAGTAGTGAGGATTGATGCAAAGTTAAGGATATAAAAGTATTACTTGCTTTAAGTTTGGTGATGAATTGTAATTCCATGTGAAATAGCTGAAGTTAGTCATTTTATAAGTACTGATGTAGTCTCCATTGAGATACCTATGCTGTTGAGAAAACCTTCTATGAAAAAGGCACAAATGAAACTTGACATAGAGCATGATGAGACAATTATTTTTGGAAAGTCAGTGGATCTGCAGTTTACCCAGTCAGGACTTTATTGTATCTCCTTAACTAAACCTGATGTTCCTCATCAGAGTGTTAGGAAAGTGTTAATGGCATCAGATAATAAGAATCAAGGAGAAAAAAAGCAAATTGTCTTAAAGTTGCATAGACAATTTGCTCACCTTACTTGTCAAAGGTTAAAAATCCTGCTGAAAGATGCAGGTGTGCTTGATGAAGAGTATATGAGGCTAATAGAAGAAATTAGTGAGAAGTGTGAAATCTGTAAAACATATCAGAGGATGCTGTCATGTCATATTGTAAGCCTCCCATTGGCACTTGCCTTTAACAAGGTAGTTGCAATGGATGTAAAGGTATGGAAAAAGACAGAAATATTTTTGTTCGACATTGTGTAGACCTGGTGACCATATTTAGTCTGTCTACAGTAATACTTCGTAAGGCCAAAAGGGTTATTATTGACAAAATCATGGAGGAAAAGATAGGGACCAGATCTGGGGACGCAGCAGGGTTTCTGACTGATATAATGGAGAGGAATTTGTCAATGATGAGTTTAGGGACATGTGTGAAAACATGGACATCATGATCATGAATACCACAGCTGGACTCGAAGAAAGGAATCATGCTGCAATCGATGAAATGCTGCATTAGATTTTAGCTGATCAACCAGACTGCAAGTTAACAACTACCCTGGCATGGGCGGTTCACGTAAAGATTTCACTCCAGATGGCTGGAGGGTATAGGCCCTATCAATTAATTTATGGATGAAATCCCAAATTGTCTTCTGTGCTGTGTGATAGTCCTTCTGCTCTAGAAGGTAACTAATTGTAACTGGTTCAATTTTTCTGTCTTTTTGAATGCTTTACATGCAGGGTGATGGGCTTTCATCAAGGCTGAGGTCCCAGAGAAATTTCAAAGAGCTTTGAGGCATCATATAAGGCCATCTGAGACAGAATTAATTCAGGAGATTTGGCGTATTATAAAAGAAAGGGTCACAGGGAATGGGAAGGCCCTGGTAAGGTAATAGGTCATGATGGTAAGACAGTAGTTATCAAGCATGGCAATCAAAGTGTTAAGGTTCATTCCTCACAATTAATTGGAATTAATTGGACTCTGAGCAACTGATAGAAGTAAACAAGGTATCTTATATCTCAAATGCTTATGTTTAGTTTAGTTTAGTGATACAGCACTGAAACATGCCCTTCGGCCCACCGAGTCTGTGCTGACCATCAACCACCCATTTATACTAATCCTACACTAATTCCATATTCCTACCACATCCCCACCTGTCCCTATATTTCCCTACCACCTACCTATACTAGGGGCAATTGCTAATGGCCAATTTACCTATCAACCTGCAAGTCTTTGGCATGTGGGAGGAAACCGGAGCACCCGGAGGAAACCCACGCAGACACAGGGAGAACTTGCAAACTCCACACAGGCAGTACCCGGAATTGAACCCGGGTCGCTGGAGCTGTGACGCTGCGGTGCTAACCACTGCGCCACTGTGCTTTTATGTCTTCAGAACAGGAGTTCTGAAGAAGGGTCACTGACCTGAAACGTTAACTCTGCTTCTCTCTCCACAGATGCTGCCAGACCTCCTGAGTATTTCCGGCATTTCTTATTTTTATTTCAGATTTCCAGCATCCGCAGTATTTTGCTTTTATTTGGATAGCAGTAATGTGAGAAATCATGATACACTGGACTGACGTATCACATCTAAAGGCCAATTGCCCAGAGTGGGTACTCGGGTGAGAAGTATTCCAGAGGGGTCTAGCAAATGGAGGGATGCATCAACTGTAGGACATGTTGGAAAAGCTACAGGCAAGTTTAAATATTGGTTGAATTTTCAGGACGATGGTCAAGAGGTAAGATCCATTTACTGGCAGAATGGGGGTGAAAGAGTGGAGAGTAAGAAAGCACAGTGTAAGTACTGGTAGTGAGTCTGGAAATAATTACGTACTGGAGAAAGACCTTCCAAAAGTGCAAGAGGGAGATTGCACAGGAGTAGTCCCGACAGACATAAAAGTGTAAGTATAAGCAGTGACTTAAATAGATTAGACAATGAAATAAAGACAACAGAACAGACTTGGAACAGAACCAGAAGCAGGAGTCCTCCTGGTTGGGCACTCAGACTAGAACAGATGCTTGTTTTGATGTGTTGAAATTAAGTATTGTGAAGAAACACCCTAAAGTAGAGAATATTTAACAGGCAAATAAGACATTAAAAATTAAATGTGTACTTAAATTTCCATCCTTAGGTGACACAAAGAATATGAAACTAGTTATTTTTATTGATGCTTCACATGCTAATTTTCCTGATGGGTATTCTAGTGCAGCTAGTTTCATAATATTTCTTTGGGTGAAAATGAGAAATATTGTCCTTTAGCTTGGGAATCCAAGAAAATAAAAAGCATTGTTAAAAGTACTTTGGCTGCCAAAACACTGGCTCTTGTGGAGGCAGTGGATATGGGATTCCATTTGACAAAAATTTTAAGTGAGATTCTGTACAATGGCCGTACTGAAGGTAGTGTACTCATTGAATGTCATGTAGATATTTGTTCATTGTGGGATAATGTACACTCTCTGAAAAGTGTGAGTGAGAAAAGGTTATGGATTGACCTTGCTGGCTTGAAACAAAAGCTGGAGAGAAAGGAAACCTCTAAAATTCAATAGATCGATGCAAGTCATCAACTATATGATTGTTTTACAAAAAGAAATGCATGTACGAAGAATTTGTTAGGGGTCATAGATGAGAGGTGTCTTGCAATGTAATGCTTTGTACATACTATCGAGGTTTTCGGTTTAATTTGTTTTGAAATTTTGGGTGTATATATAACTTCTAATCTTAATTTAAAGAGAGAGAAGGGTATCTATTAAGCATATATTAAGTGTTTTAATTGTATGCAGGTGGTGGCCATTAACTAGGAAATCACTTGAGCCCCTTTAAATAGACACAGACTGAAATTGTGGTTGTTGGGTTCGGAGGTATATGCTTGTAAATGTGCAATTCTGTAAATAAATATAAAAGTGTGTAAAGATTGGCTCTACTTCTATCCTTCATTAACTGGCTTTCTGGAGTATAACAATTACTCTGTCGATGATTTCAGATAGACAGGACATTAGAAGCAGACTGGACCTCTCTGTCTCTTTCCCTTACTTATAATCTCTCCATCAGATACACCATTCAGAATTCCAATTCCCCGCACTGACTATCCTTGTGTATTCTCTGTCAATTATTGGCAAATGTGGAGCAGTCTGTGCTGTTGCTCCCACAAGAACATGTATTCTAATAAAATCAAACTAATTTTACAGAATACACTTTAAGCCTCTCTGCATGAGCGCCTTACAACTTCAATCCTAGAGTGCAAAAAGACAGGATCTCACCCACTGTTCCACCCAGTCCCAGAGTGTGAAAGGGCAGTGTCTGACCCACTGTCCCACCCAGTCCCAGAGTGTGAAAGGACAGTGTCTGACTCACTGTCCCACCCAGTCCCAGAGTGTGAAAGGACAGTGTCTGACTCACTGTCCCACCCAGTCCCAGAGTGTGAAAGGACAGTGTCTGACCCAGTGTCCCACCCAGTCCCAGAGTGTGAAAGGACAGTGTCTGACCCACTGTCCCACCCAGTCCCAGAGTGCGAAAGGACAGTGTCTGACCCACTGTCCCACCCAGTCCCAGAGTGTGAAAGGACAGTGTCTGACTCACTGTCCCACCCAGTCCCAGAGTGTGAAAGGACAGTGTCTGACCCACTGTCCCACCCAGTCCCAGAGTGTGAAAGGACAGTGTCTGACCCACTGTCCCACCCAGTCCCAGAGTGTGAAAGGACAGTGTCTGACCCACTGTCCCACCCAGTCCCAGAGTGTGAAAGGACAGTGTCTGACTCACTGTCCCACCCAGTCCCAGAGTGTGAAAGGACAGTGTCTGACCCAGTGTCCCACCCAGTCCTAGAGTGTGAAAGGACAGTGTCTGACCCACTGTCCCACCCAGTCCCAGAGTGTGAAAGGACAGTGTCTGACTCACTGTCCCACCCAGTCCCAGAGTGTGAAAGGACAGTGTCTGACCCAGTGTCCCACCCAGTCCCAGAGTGTGAAAGGACAATGTCTGACTCACTGTCCCACCCAGTACCAGAGTGTGAAAGGACAGTGTCTGATCCACTGTCCCACCCAGTCCCAGAGTGTGAAAGGACAGTGTCTCACCCACTGTCCCACCCAGTCCCAGAGTGTAAAAGGACAGGATCTCACCCACTGTACCACCCAGTCCCAGAGTGTGAAAGGACAGTGTCTGACTCACTGTCCCACCCAGTCCCAGAGTGTGAAAGGACAGGATCTCACCCACTGTTCCACCCAGTCCCAGAGTGTGAAAGGACAGTGTCTGACCCACTGACCCACCCAGTCCCAGAGTGTAAAAGGACAGTGTCTGACCCACTGTCCCACCCAGTCCCAGAGTGTGAAAGGACAGTGTCTGACCCACTGTCCGACCCAGTCCCAGAGTGAGGAAGGACAGTGTCTGACTCACTGTCCCACCCAGTTCCAGAGTGTGGAAGGACAGTGCCTGACCCACTGTACTACCCAGTCCCAGAGTGTGGAAGGACATTGTCTGAGCCACTGTCCCACCCAGTTCCAGAGTGTGGAAGGACAGTGTCTGACTCACTGTCCCACCCAGTTCCAGAGTGTGGAAGGACAGTGCCTGACCCACTGTACTACCCAGTCCCAGAGTGTGGAAGGACAGTGTCTGAGCCACTGTTGCACCCAGTCCCAGAGTGTGAAAGGACAGTGTCCGGCCCACTGTACCACCCAGTCCCAGAGTGTGAAAGGACAGTGTCCGACCCACTGTACCACCCAGTCTCAGAGTGTGAAAGCACAGTATCCGACCCACTGCACCACCTAGTCTCAGAGTGTGAAAGGAGAGTGTCTGACCCACTGTCCCACCCAGTCCCGGAGTGTGAAAGGGCAGTGTCTGACCCACTGTCCCACCCAGTCCCGGAGTGTGAAAGGACAGGATCTCATCCACTGTTCCACCCAGTCCCAGAGTGTTGTAAGGACAGTGTCTGACCCACTGTCCGACCCAGTCCCAGAGTGAGGAAGGACATTGTCTGAGCCACTGTCCCACCCAGTTCCAGAGTGTGGAAGGACAGTGTCTGACTCACTGTCCCACCCAGTTCCAGAGTGTGGAAGGACAGTGCCTGACCCACTGTACTACCCAGTCCCAGAGTGTGGAAGGACATTGTCTGAGCCACTGTCCCACCCAGTTCCAGAGTGTGGAAGGACAGTGTCTGACTCACTGTCCCACCCAGTTCCAGAGTGTGGAAGGACAGTGCCTGACCCACTGTACTACCCAGTCCCAGAGTGTGGAAGGACAGTGTCTGAGCCACTGTCGCACCCAGTCCCAGAGTGTGAAAGGACAGTGTCCGGCCCACTGTACCACCCAGTCCCAGAGTGTGAAAGGACAGTATCCGACCCACTGTACCACCCAGACTCAGAGTGTGAAAGCACAGTATCCGACCCACTGCACCACCTAGTCTCAGAGTGTGAAAGGAGAGTGTCTGACCCACTGTCCCACCCAGTCCCGGAGTGTGAAAGGGCAGTGTCTGACCCATAGTCCCCCATGTTTGTTTGATTGCTCCTTTCTTTTTTTTCTGATGTTTCTCATAAGCTCACCTCTCGGAGAATCGAGTCAAACTCCTCTTTGTTGAAGAGCTGCTCATTAACGAATGAATCTACTTCTGCATCATGTTCAACAGTCTAAAGAAAAAGAGTAAGAAAAATCAAGAAACTAAATGTTAAACTCAGTGGCCAAAAGTATCCAATTTAGGTGCAATCGGCAGTCTGGGCGCAAATTGTACTTGTTCCCAGAAGATTGTTTTACTCAAGTTTCTGTTCAAACCTATTTGCATATCGATGAACGTAAAATCTTCCATGGACCAGTGGAATCAGACAGCGATTTAGAATGTAGCTTGTCTTTCAAAATTTTTTGCATTAGAAATATTCTTTGACATATTCAGGAGTGGTAACCTGGTACAAATGTATTAATATTTGTTAGTAGTCTGATTTTAAATACTGAAAATGACTTTAAAAAAAATAGAGAACCATTTTTGAGTTCCATTGGTGTACAGTACTCAGTTCCTTAGTAAAATAAAATTTTTTTTTAAAGCTTTTCAAATGTCTCTCATTGTCCTTGTTCCTAAAAACACCTTAATTTTAAAAGCCACCGCAACGGTCTACAAACGGGTACAATGAGTGGGAACTCACTCACCATGCTGATTAATTCAATCAGGGGTACGGCGAGTTTTGTGGGTGGGGCCGGCTTTGAGCACAATGGTTTTTAAACTGACACCAAAAATATCACAGAACGTCAATTTGGGCTGGACATAATTTGCACTTGAAATTCCTTGATCTTTTGTGGGGGTTTGGCTGATTTCCAGTGAATTGCTCTGAAAAGACCAGCATAACCGAGTGGAAACTCCTGTCCATTGGATTCAAAGATAGTGTGGTGCTCTGCTTTTTACCTTGCCTCCTCTTGATGTCTTAGTTCCTACTCCTTGTGGGAATGTGCGCCATTCCACAAACACTCATCAGATCCAGGAGTACCAATGAACCTGGGAGCATTCCTCACTTGCTATCAAGAAAGATAGCTCCAATCCATTCCATTTATTGCTAGAAGATGGGTACATCACCCAGACAAGTGATGGGAACACCATGTCTAGGAATAACACTTCTTTCTTTCATGTAGTTATAATGAGAGATTTTAATTATCCGAATATAGACTGGGATAGTAGTAGTGTAAAGGGCAGAGAGGGGCAAGGGTTCCAGGAAAATTTTCTACAGCAGTATGTTTCTGGTCCAATGAGACAGGAGGCACTGCTAAACCTCGTTCTTGGGAATGAGGTGGGCCAAGTGGATCAAGTGTCTGGAGGGGAACATTTAGGGGACAGTGATCTTTGTATCATAAGGTTTAGGTTGGTTATGGAAAGGGACAAGTAACAAACCAGAGTAAGAATAATTAACTGGGGGAAAGCCAACTTCAATGGGGTAGCAATGGATCTGGCTCAGAAGCCAGGCAAACCGGTAACTGAACAATGGGCTGCTTTTAAAGAAGAGATAGTTCGGGCATAGTCAAGGTACATTCCAATGCAGGGGAAAGGTAGGGTAAATAAATCCAGAACTCCCTGGATGATGAAAGAGATAAAGATTAAGATGAAGAAGAAAAAGTGTGCTTTTGACAGATGTTAGGTTGATAATACAACCAAGAACCAGGCTGAATATAGAAGCTTCAGCGGGGAAGTGAAAAAGCAAATAAGAGAAGCAAAGAGAGAATATGAAAGGAGACTGGAAGATAACATAAAAGAGAATCCAGAAGTCTTCTACAGGCATATAAATAGTAAAAGGGTGGTAAAAGAAGGAAATGGCCGATTAGGGACCAAAAAGGGGATTTATGCATGGAGGAAAGGGCATGGCAGAGGTATTAAATGATTACTTTGCATCTGTCTTTACCAAGGAAGAAGATGCTGCACAGGTGATGGTGAAAAAGGAGGTAATTCAGCCACTTGAAGGATTTAAAATTGATAAGGTGAAAGTATTGGATAGGCTGTCTGTACTTAAAGTTGATAGGGCACCAGGACCAGATGAGATGCATCCAAGGATACTGAGGAAGAGTGAGTAAATATACGCCCGGCAACTACTAGCCAGTCAGTTTAACCTTGGTAGAGGGAAAGCTTTAAGAATGATAATTCAGGACAAAATTAATAGTCACTTGGGCAAATGTGGGCTAATTAAGGAAAACCAGCACAGATTTTTTAAGGGAAAATCGTGTTTACTTAACTTGCTTGAGTTTTTCGATGAGGTACAAGAAAGGGTTGATGAGGGTAATGCTGTTGATGTGGTGTACATGCACTTCCAAAAGGCATTCGATAAAGTGCCACACAACAGACTTGTGAGCAAAGTTATAGCTCCTGGAATAAAAGGGATAGTAGCAACATGGATATGAAATTGGTTGAGCGACAGGAAACAGAGAGCAGTGATTAATGGATGTTTATCGGACTGGAGGAAGGTTTGTAGTGGAGTTCCTCAGGGGCTGGTGTGAGGACCCTTGTTCTTCCTGATATATATAAATGACCTGGACCTTGGTGTACAGGACACAATTTTAAGATATGCGGATAATACAAAACTTGGAAGCATTATGAACCGCGAGGCGGATAGCGTAGAACTTCAAAAGGACATAGTTGGTGGAATGGGTGAACAAGTGGCAGATGAAATTTAATGCAGAGAAATGTGATGTGATTCATTTTGGTAGGAAGAATGCGGAGAGACAATATAAAATAGAGGATACAATTCTAAAGGGGTGCAGGAGCAGAGGGACCTGGGTGCATAAGTCATTGAAGGTGGCAGAATAGGTTGAGAGCACAGTTAATAAAGCATTCAGCATAAAGAACGAAGAATAAAGGATACAGGCTTTATTAATAGGAGCATAGAGTACAAAAGCAAGGAAGTTATGTTAAATTTGTATGGAACACTGGTTCAGCCTCAACTGGAGTATTGCATTCAGTTCTGGCTGCCATATCTGTGAAAGATGTGAAGATGAGAGACTGCAGAAAAGATTCATGAGAATGGTTCCAGGGACAAGGAACTTCAATTATGTAGATAGATTGGAGAAGTTGAGACTATTTTCCTTGGAGAAGAGAAGGTTGAGAGGAGATTTGATAGAGGTGTTTAAAATAATAAGGTGTTTAGACAGAATAGATGGGGAGAAACTGTTCCCATTGGTGGAAGGATTAAGAACCAGAGGGCACAAATTTAAAGTAATTGGCAAAAGAAGCAATGACGACATGAGGGACTGGATTTTAAGAGCCCGCTGCCGATCTCGGTGGCGAGCTCACAAAATGGAGGCCTGCCTGTGTGGGCCACACGCCAAAGAGCCACCAAGATCTTAAGTGCGGCAACTTATTTAAATAGCCGGGGGGGAGTAGGGTCCAAGCCCCCAATCATGTGGAGGGGGCGGGCTGTCAGTCGCTGGCAAGGGTGTCAGTTGCCTGTGCGGAGGCGCTGACACCATTTTTAAAGAGCAGCCAGCCCCCTGACGGCATATTTAAATTTTTAAAGAAAGATACCCCCAAAACGAAATGAATAAATTTCTTACGCCCCTTTCCCACCCCCCCAATAACAATTACCGTAACTATTTGGCCTTCTGCGCCCCCCCAAAACACTTACATTTTACATCTTACCCCCTCAAACTGCACAAAGTTTAAGGTTCAATGCTTCCCACCATCTCCTACACCCATTATGTTGTATTTGACCATGTTCCCCCCAACCCTGCACGGATAAACTTACCTCCTTCCCCCTCCCCACCAGTGTGACGGCGCGTTTCCCGGGACAGGGATCTGAAGGCGCGGGAGTGCCGGCTGCTGCGCCAAAGATCGCAGCTGGCTCTCAAGATCTCAGGTAAGTGTATTTAAATGTATTAATTTTATTGATTTGCATATTTAAATTCTGGTCTCATTGTCCAGTGGCAGGGAGGCCTCTAAGGAGCCTCGCTGTCACCGGGAGGATTGGGCCAGGCCCTGCCGGCGCGAGGTCTGTGGTGGACCTCATCCGGAGCCATCTTCTTGCCGACCGCCACCACCCTGCCATCCCCGCTACGGATCATGACGTCGAGGGCTTGTTAAAATCCAGCCCGAGGAAAAACTTCTGCGTGCAGTGATCTGGATCTGGAATACACTGCCTGAGAGTGTGGTGGAGGCAGATTCAATCGAGGTATTTAAGAGGGAATTGGATAGTTATCCGAAAAGGAAGAATGTGCAGGGTTATGGGGAGAAGGCAGGGGAGTGGTACTAGGTAAATCGCTCCTTCAGAGAGCCAGTACAGATACAATGGGCCGAATGGCCACCGTCTGTGCTGTAACAATTCTGTGATTCTGTGTTCTTGGAATGCTCACACTTTAGATGTTACACCAAGTGTGCACTGTAGGTCAGGTTCTGTAATCCTCATTATAATGCCAGAGGAAGAGCTTTGAAGTGAGTGCTAATCAGTCCTGGAGTTCCTGGTGATGGAACACAGATTCTGTGGGTGGCTAATCAGCAGATGTCCACTGATTTGCTGCTCATTCTTTCCTTCAACATTTTCCCCCAGTTTTCTCCCTACCGTTACTAAAGTTGCTGACCCTTGCAGGGGCAGTTCTATGGGTGCTGGCTGGTCTCTGCTACCTCATTCAACTACTCATTTTTCAGGTTTGGTCCCAGGCAATGACTGTTGTTATGGTCACCTGGTGAGAAGTTTGGGTGGCTCCCGCAGTAAAACTCCTACCTGACCGCAGCAAGTGTGTTTTGTTATTAGGGTTTAAGCCCTTAGTGTTATATTTGCCAAATAAACAGACAGTGACAGGTTTTCTTGTAGGTTTAAAACAGAAAATCAGTTATTTATTGATCAATATGTCTTATCCCGGTATTATTGCAACTGCATCCACTCACTCATTCATTCAGGCGCACACCCACAAACATATACACAAGAAGAGACAGATGGAGAGGATAAAGGATAAGTGGGTTTAAGTGGGGGTAGGTTTTGGGGGTGGGGTGGCGGTCACCTGTTGAATTTTCTTGGAAGTCAATTTCTCATTGGTTGCAGGCCTGAGGTGTTTGGAGATTTCTCTCCTGGTTGAAAGGTCAGTTGAAGACAGTGGATCACTTCTAATTCACTGCTGCATAAAGTGTAGATGTCGAATTCTACAGCAGGGTCCGTCCCTTCTGGTTTGCTGGAAACAAGCTTCTTGGATGCTGCTTTCTGGGTGCCTATTTCTCTTTCTCTCTCCTTAGGCTGCCTTTTAAGGCAATAAGTATTACATCTCACCTCTCCTAGAAGACAGATATTTTCCTCCCTGTAGTGATCGACAATGGCCTAGGACATGGCTACTTCGCACATTCTTTGTTTCAGGAAAACCAATTAAATTCAAATGAGTCTCTTGACAACTCAGGATGAGAATAATCCAGTTATGATGTTTCCACTTCACACCTTCTTTGTTTCAGAAGAACCCATGCAATTCAGGAATATTTTAGGATGGGTGTAGGATGGGTGCAATTGACACCTCTTAGCTTTGAAGATTTTCCTTTGTCCCTGTGGTGACCTTTGGTGGCCATTTTGGAGCACATTGTTCACATTTTAAAGGGAAGGTCCATTTTTTAAAAGACAAAGTCAATTTTTAGAACTCTTCAGTTTTTGTGCAAAATGTTTGCATTGTCACACTTCTTATACACCTGACAGTGTCAGCAGAATATTGAACAGTGGGAGCAGAACAGCTGAAGCTGATCCTGTCATTACCCAATGTATGCACACTCATTCCAGCAGACTTCACTGGATAGTGATCAGGAATGGGAATACTGATTTATTTTTTCCCACCTGAATGTAAAGATTCTGACACCAATTGTAGTAACTTACATTAACAAACTGAGAACAAACCAGTGATCAAACGAGAACTGTCTTGATGTGTGTGGCTCAGCATTTGATGTGCATTTTTGTGCATGTAGGTATGGACCCATGTGAGATTGCACACATGTGTATTTGTGCATGAGTCTGTCTATATATGGGCTACAGTAATATAACAAAAGCACTCGCATTTATATAGCACCTTTCACAACCTCAGGATGTCCCAAAGTGATTCACAGCTAATGAAATGATTTTCAAGTGTAGAAACTACAATAATGTAGGAAATGTGGCAGCCAATTTTCTCGCAGCAAGGTCACACAAACAGCAATGAGAGAAATGACCAGATAATCTATCCTTTTCAGATAATGCCATGGTATCTCTCGGTGGGCAGGTTGGGCCTCATTTTAACGTCTCATCTAAAAGACAGCACCTTTGACAATGCTGAACTCACTCAGTACTGCACTGAAGTGTAGGCCTAGATTATGTCCTCAAGTCTATGTAGTCAGGCTTGAACCTGCAACTGTCTGGCACAGGCTGCTACACTGAAGGCAGGCTAATACCTTCTGCTTATATAAGTTATAAAAATATATATGCGAACTGTACAAGGATGTAGCAGTATATACAACATATGACTTGGCAACTAACTAGATAAACTTACTAATAATTATATCAGCAGTTATCTTTTGTACTGGTTCACAAAATATTACTGACTTACTGGGGGTTTCTGTTGAACCTCAGGCTCAGTAGGTGTACTCAGCGCTGTTGTGTTTGTACAGGAGGCACATCTTCCTGTCCTGTGACACAAGTGAAGTCATGGGGTCAGTAAAGGTCAAAATACAGAATGAGGGTTTTAATTTCTTATTGAGTGTCAGACATTCTAGTTATTTTACCATGTACCCAACACCAGACAGACAGAGTTCCTGTAGTATAGTTACTTTAGCATGTACCCAACATGAGACAGACTGAGCTCCTGCAGTAGTTACTTTACCATATACCCAGTACCAGAGAGACTGAGCTCCTGTAGTATAGTTACTTTACTGTGTACCCAATACCAGAGATACTGAGCTCCTGCAGTATAGCTACTTCACCATGTACCCAAAACCAGACAGACTAAGCTCCTGTAATATAGTTACTTTACCATGTACCCAAAACCAGACAGACTGAGCTCCTGTAATATAGTTACTTTACCATGTACCCAAAACCAGACAGACTGAGCTCCTGTAATATAGTTACTTTACCATGTACCCAAAACCAGACAGACTGAGCTCCTGTAATATAGTTACTTTACCATGTACCCAAAACCAGACAGACTGAGCTCCTGTAGTATAGTTACTTTACCATGTACCCAAAACCAGACAGACTGAGCTCCTCAAATATAGTTACTTTACCATGTACCCAAAACCAGACAGACTGAGCTCCTGCAGTATAGTTACTTTACCATGTACCCAATACCAGACAGACTGAGCTCCTGCAGTATAGTTACTTTACCATGTACCCAATACCAGACAGACTGAGCTCCTGCAGTATAGTTACTTTACCATGTACCCAATACCAGACAGACTGAGCTCCTGTAGTATAGTTACTTTACCATGTACCCAATACCAGACAGGCTGAGCTCCTGTACTATAGTTACTTTACCATGTACCCAATACCAGACAGACTGAGCTCCTGCAGTATAGTTATTTCACCATGTACCCAAAACCAGACAGACTGAGCTCCTGTAGTATAGTTACTTTACTATGTACCCAAAACCAGACAGACTGAGCTCCTGCAGTATTGTCACTTTACCATGTACCCAAAACCAGATAGACTGAGCTCCTGCAGTATAGTTATTTTACCATGTACCCAATACTAGACAGACTGAGCTCCTGCAGTATTGTCACTTTACCATGTTCCCAAAACCAGACAGACTGAGCCCCTGCAGTATAGTTACTTTACCATGTACCCAATACTAGACAGACTGAGCTCCTGCAGTATGGTTACTTTACCATGTACCCAATACTAGACAGACTGAGCTCCTGCAGTATTGTCACTTTACCAGGTACCCAAAACCAGACAGACTGAGCTCCTGCAGTATAGTTACTTTACCATGTACCCAATACTAGACAGACTGAGCTCCTGCAGTATAGTTACTTTACCATGTACCCAATACCAGAGAGACTGAGCTCCTGCAGTATAGTTACTTTACCATGTACCCAATACTAGACAGACTGAGCTCCTGCAGTATAGTTACTTTACCATGTACCCAATACCAGAGAGACTGAGCTCCTGCAGTATAGTTACTTTACCATGTACCCAATACTAGACAGACTGAGCTCCTGCAGTATAGTTACTTTACCATGTACCCAATACTAGACAGACTGAGCTCCTGCAGTATAGTTACTTTACCATGTACCCAATACCAGAGAGACTGAGCTCCTGCAGTATAGTTACTTTACCATGTACCCAATACCAGAGAGACTGAGCTCCTGCAGTATAGTTACTTTACCATGTACCCAATACTAGACAGACTGAGCTCCTGCAGTATAGTTACTTTACCATGTACCCAAAACCAGACAGACTGAGCTCCTGCAGTATAGTTACTTTACCATGTACCCAATACCAGAGAGACTGAGCTCCTGCAGTATAGTTACTTTACCATGCACCCAAAACCAGACAGACTGAGCTCCTGCAGTATAGTTACTTTACCATGTACCCAATACCAGAGAGACTGAGCTCCTGCAGTATAGTTACTTTACCATGCACCCAAAACCAGACAGACTGAGCTCCTGCAGTATAGTTACTTTACCATGTACCCAATACTAGACAGACTGAGCTCCTGCAGTATTGTCACTTTACCAGGTACCCAAAACCAGACACACTGAGCTCCTGCAGTATTGTTACTTTACCGTGTACCCAATACCAGAGAGACTGAGCTCCAGCAGTATAGTTACTTTACCAGGTACCCAATACCAGACAGACTGAGCTCCTGCAGTATAGTTACTTTACCAGGTACCCAATACCAGACAGACTGTGTTCCTGTAGTATGGTTACTTTACCATGATACAATTCTTCATTAAGATGGAGAGTGAGGGCGTTGATTCCGAGACTAGGGTCCTGAATGTAAATAAAGGAAACTATGCAGATATGAGGCGTGAGTTGGCTATGATAGATTGGGGAATGTTATTTAAAGGATTGACAGTGGCTAGGCAATGGCTAGCATTTAATGAGCGCATGGATGCATTACAACAATTGTTCATTCCTGTCTGGCGCAAAATGAAACAGGAAGGGTGGCTCAACAGTGGCTTACAAAAGAAATTAGGGATAGTATTAGATCCAAGGAGGAGAAATATAAAATGGCCAGAACAAGCAGCAAATCTGAGGATTGGGAGCAGTTTAGAATTCAGCAAAGGAGGACAATGGGATTGATTAAGAAGGGGAAAATAGAGTATGAGAGTAAGCTTGCAGAGAACATAAAACTGACTGTAAAGGCTTCTATAGATATGTGAAGAAAAAAAGATTATTGAAGACAAATGTGGGTCCCTTACAGTCAGAAACGGGGGAATTTATAATGGGGAACAAAGAGATGACAGACCAATTAATTACATATTTTGGTTCAGTCTTCACAAAGGAGGACACAAATTACCTCCCAGAAATGTTGGAGAACATAGGATCTAGTGAGAAGGAGGAAACGTATGAAATCAGTATTAGTAGGGAAATGGTGTTAGGGAAATTGACGGGATTGAAGGCTGATAAATCCCCAGGGTCTGATAATCTACATCCCAGAGTACTTAAGGAAGTGGCCCTAGAAATAGTAGATGCATTTCTGGTAATTTTTCAAAATTCTATAGACTCTGGAACAGTTCCAATGGATTGGAGGGTAGCTAATGTAACCCCACTATTTAAAAAAGGAGGTAGAGAGAAAACAGGGAATTATAGACCTGTTAGCCTGACATCAGTAGAGTCCATTATAAAAGATGTGATAGCAGAGCACTTGGAAAATAATGACAGGATCGGACAAAGTCAACATGGATTTACGAAAGAGAAATCATGCTTGACAAATCTACTGGAATTTTTTGAGGATGTAACTAGTAGAATAGATCAGGGTGAACCAGTGGATGTGGTGTATTTGGACTTTCAGAAGGCTTTCGATAAGATCCCACATAAGAGATTAGCGTGCAAAATTAAAGCACATGGGATTGGGGGTAAGGTACTGACATGGATAGAGAACTGGTTGGCAGACAGGAAACAAAGAGTAGGAATAAACGGGTCTTTTTCCAAGTGGCAGGCAGTGACTAGTGGGGTACCGCAGGGATCAGTCCTAGGCCCCCAGCTATTCACAATATATATTAATGATATAGATGAGGGAATTAAATGTAATATATCCAAGTTTTCAGACGACACAAAGTTGGGTGGGAGTGGGAGCTGTGAGGAGGATGCAGAGAAGCTCCAGTGTGATTTGGACAGGTTGAGTGAGTGGGCAAATACATGGCAAATGCAGTATAATGTGGATAAATGTGAGGTTATCCACTTTGGTGGCAAAAACAGAAAGGCAGATTATTATCTGAATGGTGATAGATTGGGAAAGGGGGAGGTGCAGTAAGACCTGGGTCTCCTTGTGCACCAGTCGCTGAAAGTAAGCAGGCAGTTGTAGCAGGCAGTTAAGAAGGCAAATGGTATGTTGGCCTTCATAGCGAGCAGTTTCGAGTACAGGAGCAAGGATGTATTGCTGCAATTATACAAGGCCTTGGTGAGACCACATCTGGAGTATTGTGTGTAGTTTAGGTCTCCATATCTGAGGAAGGATGTTCTTGCTATGGAGGGAGTGCAGCGAAGGTTCACCAGACTGATTCCTGGGATGGCAGGGCTGATGTATGAAGAGAGATTGGGTAGATTAGGCTTGTATTCGCTAGAGTTTAGAAGAATGAGAGGGGATCTCATAGAAACCTACAAAATTCTAACAGAACTGGACAGATTAGATGCAGGAAGGATGTTTCCGATGGTGGGGCAGTCCAGGACCAGGGGTCACAGTCTAAGGATAAGGGGTAAGCCATTTAGGACTAAGATGAGGAGAGATTTCTTCACCCAGAGAGTGGTGAACCTGTGGAATTCTCTACCATGGAAAGCAGTTGAGGCCAAATCATTAAATATATTCAAGAAGGAGTTATATATAGTTCTGAAGGCTAATGGGATCAAGGGATATGGGGAGAAAGCGGGAACAGGTTACTGAGTTTGGATGATCAACCATGATCGTATTGAATGGTTGAGCAGGCTCGAAGGGCCAAATGGCCTACTCCTGCTCCTATTTTTCTATGCTTCTACCTAATACCAGACAGACTGAGCTCCTGCAGTATAGTTACTTTACCATGTACACAATACCAGACAGACTGAGCTCCTGTGATATTGTTACTGTACCATGTACCTAACAGGAGGCAGACTGAGCTCCTGCAGTATAGTTACTTTACCATGTATCAAATACCAGATAGACTGAGCTCCTGCAGTATTGTTCTTTTACCATGTACCCAAAACCCAAGACAGACTGAGTTCCGGTAGTATACTTACTTTACCAAGTACCCAAAACCAGACAGACTGAGTTCCAGCAGTATAATTACTTTAACATTAGTGGCTGCTATCCCAGTTGCTCTGATTACATACCTTATATTCTCTGGGCTGGGAGGGAAGTGGCAGTGGGAGTGGAAAGCTCCATGGCACTGGGTGCAACGTTTCAGATCTCCCCCGGCTTTGCACACCCCACAACTGGGTTTAAGTGTCTGATTTTCACAAGCCTGCAGCAACACCTAAAGATATAAACATGGGGCATTAGGAGTAGCATTACTCCCTCACAGATAAGGTTGTTAGCAAGAATGGAAACGCCTCACTACAGCCTGGAGCAGCAGGACTCAGATAGGAATGATGTTGCGGAGAAAAAGAAAGGAATATGGATGATAAAGAAGGTTGCAATGAAGGGGAAAGGGAAGGGAAGGGGGAAAGCATAACAGTAATGGGGCAAAGGAAGAAGGGTGCCACATTAAAGGTTATTGCACAAAATAAGAGCTCAGGGTATTGGGGGTAATGTGTTGCCATGGATTGAGGATTGGCTAACAAGGCAGAGTCTGGATCAATGGGTCTTTTCCAGGTTGGAAAGCAGTAACTAGTGGGTGCCACAAGGATCAGTCCTAGGGCGTCAACTATTTACTATCTATATTAATGACTTGGAGGAAGGGACAGAGTGTAGTGTATCCAAATTTGCTGACGATACAAAATAAGTGGGAAGGCATGTTGTGATGAGGACACAAAGAATCTGCAAAGGGATATAGATAGGTTAAGTGAGTGGGCAAAAACTTGGCAGATGGTGTTCAATGTGGCAAGGTGTAAGATCATCCACTTTGGTAGGAAGAATAAAAAGGCAGATTATTATTTAGATGGAGAAAGACTACAAAATACTGCAGTACAGAGGGATATGGGTGTTCTTGTACATGAAACACAAAAAGTTAGCATGTAGGTGCAGCAAGTAATTAGGAAGGCAAATGGAATTTTGGCCTTTATTGCCAGGGGGTTAGAGTTTAAAAATAGGGATGTCTTGTTATAATGGTACAGGGTGTTGGTGAGGCCACACCTGGAGTACTGCGTACAGTTTTGGTCGCTGTATTTAAGGGAGGCGACACTAGCATTGGAGGCAGTTCAGAAGAGGTTCACTTGGCTGATTCCTGAGATGAAGGGGTTGTGTTATCAAGAACAGCTAAAGAGTTTAGGCCTTCATTCATTGGAGTTTAGAAGAATGAGAGGTGATCTGATTGAAACATATAAAATTCCAAGGGGGCTTGACAGGGTAGATGTTGAGAAGATGTTTCCACTAGTGGGGGTATCTCGAACTAGGGGACATTGTTACAGAATAAGGGGACACTCATTTAAAACTGAGATGCAAAGGAATTTCTTCTCTCAGAGGGTGGTGAATCTCTGGAATTCTCTACCTCAGAGAGTTGTGGAAGCTCGGTCACTAAATGTATTTAAGGAGGAGGTAGATAGATTTTTGAAATCTCGGGGAGTCGAGGGTTATGCGGAGGATGCCCGAAAGAGGAGTTGAGACCTGGGACAGGTCAGCTATAACCTTACTGAATGGCGGGGCAGGCTTGAGCGGTTGAATGGCCTGTGCCTGCTCCTACTTCTTATGTTCTTATGAAAGGGGTGGAGAGGGGAAATGATAGGGAGGGTAGAAATGAAGTACAGAGGAAAGAAAAATGCAGCTGATAGTAGTACTTGGAGGGGGAAGAGAGAAGAAGTTAAGAGCCTACCACTGGGATGAAGGAGGGAGGTGAATGCCACTGTTAAATGAGGGAATGGAGATGAAAGAGAAGGAGCTGAGCCCAGAGATCCCAGAATATGATAGTGGAATGAGGGAAGGGAAATGCAGAGATCCCTGATTGAGATAATAAGATGGGTGAGGGGGAGCAAAGAGATCCCAGACTGTCATGGTGGCATTGGTAAAAGGGAGTCCAGACTGATGGTAAAGGAGAAAAGATCGAGATCCAATACTGTGAAGGTAAGGGAGGGGAGGAACATTGTTCCTAGATTGTGATAATAGGGGAAGGGCGCGTGAGGGTTGGAAATTCCAGGCTCTGATTTCAGGTTCAGTGAATGGAGGGGGAACGTCGGAGATCAGACTGTAATACTGTGGAGAGGGGTCGAATGCAGACTCCAGGCTGTGATCGTAGGATATATGAATTAAGGAAACCTCAGAGATCAGACTGTAATACTGTGGGGAGACTGAATGGAGAGCCTGGTATGTGATGTTTGGAGGAGGAGTGAATGCAGACTTCAGGTGATGTATCATTCACATTGCATTACCCGCTGTTTCTCGTTGCCAGTAAAAGAGGGTGAAGAGGAAAATGAAGCTGAAGAGGATGTTGAAGATGGCAGTGTGGTTATTGCTGTCGATGGAAGTCCAGTGCTGGGAGGATGCTCTCTGTTGGTGAATGGTGATGATTTCAGCAGCTGCTCCAACTCTCCCACCAACCTCTGCTGGTATAAGACCACCTAACATAGAAAACAAACAGTTACTGCACAGGAACGTGAGCAGATCAGGGGCCTGGTGTGGACAACATGAGCTACTGCCAGCAATCCCTGACTGAGTGCAGTTCCCAATCCCTGCAAAATGGATGGGAAGGAAGCTGAGGGGGTAGGGAAGGCAACAAGAAAGGTAAGACAATGCGTTATGAGGGACTAATGTGCAAAAAAACTGGCGGGATGAGGGTGTGGAGCACAGGGGTGAGGGAAGTGTCACAGGGGAACGAGGGGGGTGCAGTTGAGAGATGAGAGGAGGGTGGTGGGATTACAACAGCAGCTTGGCAGGGCACGAGGGTAGTTTGGGCAGAATGGGAGGGAAAATAATTAAAATTATCGGCAAAGTTCTGGATTAACTGTTGAAGGGTGGAGCTGGCAAGGTCAGCAAATGAGTCTTGGAGATAAGGATCCTGGGGTGATAAATGCATGGATGGGCATACTTGTGGCTAACACTGAGATAGGGGACATTAAAAGCCATCCTTGGGGCAGTATTCTGGAGATGGAAGTGAGGACACTGTTGGTTGTGTTACATAGAATTACATGGAATATACATTACTGAAGCAGGACATTTGGTCCAACCAGTCCATGCCATTTATGCTAAACAAGCCTCCTCCCATTCTTCCTCATCTAACTCTATCAGCATAACCCTCCTCTTATATGCTTATCTAGCTTCCCCTTAAGGGCATCTGTACTATTCACCTCAACTACCTCCTGTGGCAGCGAGTTCCACATTGTTACCATTCTCTGGATAAAGAAGTTTCTTCTGAATTCCGTATTTGATTTCTTGGTGACTATCTTCTATTGATGGCCTCTAGTTTTGGTCTTCTCCACAAGTGAAAACATTCTATCCTTTTCCACTCTATCAAAACATTCATAATTTTAAAGTTCTCTATTAGGTCATCCCTCAGCCTTCTCTTATCAAGAGAAAAGAGACCCAGACTGTTCATCCTTTCCTGAGAGGTATAATCTCGCATTTCTGGTATCAGCTTTATAAATTTATTTTGCACCCTCTCTGGTGCCTTTATATACTTCTTGTATATACTTCTAGTATGGTAACCAGAACTGTGCACAATACTCCAAGTGTGGTCCAACCAAGGTTCTTAAAAAATTTGCATAACTTCTCTAATTTTCAATTCTATCCCTCGAGAAATAAACCCGTGTGCTTGGTGCTTTTTTATGGCCTGATTAACCTTCATCACTACTTTTAATGATTTGTTCTTTATACTCCCAGGTCCCTAAGCTCCTCTTATCCTATTAGTATCCCTGATCACACTAAATAACACCCTACTGGAAGTGGCTAGCAAATCCTGCTACCTTGGGTCCACAGTGACAGACAGTCTATCCCTTGATGCAGAGCTCAATACACGCATAGGGAAAGCAGCTACCACCTTTGGTCTCTTAGGACCAAGCTGATGGTTTATAAGGCCTGTGTTCTTAGCCAGTGCTGTATGGCTGTGAAACATGGGTGACTGAAAGCTACCAGAAAAAGAAGCACAATAATTTCCATTTTCGCTTCTGCAGCGCATTATGGGTATATCCTGGCAGGACAAAATCACAAATGTGGCAGAGCTCCCAAGTACATTGGTACATTGTGGGGCGGCACAGTGGCGCAGTGGTTAGCACCGCAGCCTCACAGCTCCAGCGACCCGGGTTCAATTCCGGGTACTGACTGTGTGGAGTTTGCAAGTTCTCCCTGTGTCTGCGTGGGTTTCCTCCGGGTGCTCTGGTTTCCTCCCACATGCCAAAGACTTGCAGGTTGAAAGGTAAATTGGCCATGAGAAATTGCCCCTAGTATAGGTAGATGGGAGGGAAAATATAGGGACAGGTGGGGATGTGGAAGGAATATGGAATTAGTGTAGGATTAGTATAAATGGGTGGTTGATGGTCGGCACAGACACGGTGGGCCGAAGGGCCTGTTTCAGTGCTGTATCTCTAAACTAAACTAAACTATACTAATCAAACAGAGGCGGCTTCGGTGGATTGAAGACGGTCGCATACACAAGGACCCTCAACATGGTGAGGTAGATGGGGCCAGACAATCAGTGGGGTGCCCAAAGCTCCGCTTCGAGGATGCTCACAAGCGTGACATGAAGGGCCTCAATGTCGACTTTTGCACATGGGAGTCACTAGCTGGCAAAAGAAGGAAATGGTGACACATCCTGTGGACTGGTGTGCACTACCACAATGACCAGTTGCGACAGCAGCTTGGCAACAGGTACCAATGTCAAAAACAACTCACAGCATCACTTGGCAGCTTCACATGCAGCACTTGTGGCAGCACCTGCCTCTCAAGGATTGGCTTTCACAGCCATCAAAAAAGGGCACCAACAGAAGACAGACCCCCGAAATGGATTGTTTGCTGTGTGTTCATCATCTTTCGTAAATGGAAGGATGCCAACCAGATCCAAGTAATATGTGACTTCCTTACTTTTCTTACCAAAGTGTAAAATCTCAGCCTTATCTGTGTTCAAATGCATTTGCCAATTATTTGCCCATTCTGCAAGTTTATTAATGCTTTGTAATTTGTTGCATTGTATTATATTGTATTGACTACTCCCCCCAATTTGGTGTCATGCACAAATTTAGAAATTATATTTTTGAATCCAAAGTTTAAATCATTGATATAAATTGTGAACATCAGTAATCCCAGCACTGCTCCTTGTGAGAAACAACGTTCGAACTTCTGCCGCTCAGAACACCTGCCCATTACCCCAACTCTCTGCTTTCTGTCTTGCAGCCAGCTAGCTATTCATTCTGCTACTTGCCCTCAAGTTTTAGAAATGGAATCAAGGACATAACAGGGCAGCAACCTGGAGACGGAAATGGGGACATTAGTGGGCAGTATCCTGGATTTGGAAATCAGGACATTATTGGGCAGTATCAGAGACATGGAAGTGGGAACATTTTTGGGCAGCATTCTGGAGATGGAAGTGGGGACATTATTGGGCAGTATTCTGGAGATGGAAGTGAGGACATTATTGGGCAGTATTCTGGAGATGGAAGTGGGGACATTATTGGGCAGTAACCTGGAGATGAAAGTGGGAACATAATTGGGCAGTATTCTGGAGATGAAAGTGGGAACATAATTGGGCAGTAACCTGGAGATGGAAGTGAGGACATTATTGGGCAGTATTCTGGAGATGGAAGTGGGGACATTATTGGGCAGTAACCTGGAGATGAAAGTGGGAACATAATTGGGCAGTATCCTGGATTTGGAAATCAGGACATTATTGGGCAGTATCAGAGACATGGAAGTGGGAACATTTTTGGGCAGCATTCTGGAGATGGAAGTGGGGACATTATTGGGCAGTAACCTGGAGATGGAAGTGAGGACATTATTGGGCAGTAACCTGGAGATGGAAGTGAGGACATTATTGGGCAGTATTCTGGAGATGGAAGTGAGGACATTATTGGGCAGTATTCTGGAGATGGAAGTGAGGACATTATTGGGCAGTATCCTGGACATGGAAGTGAGGACATTATTGGGCAGTATTCTGGAGATGGAAGTGAGGACATTATTGGGCAGTATTCTGGAGATGGAAGTGAGGACATTATTGGGCAGTATTCTGGAGATGGAAGTGAGGACATTATTGGGCAGTATTCTGGAGATGGAAGTGAGGACATTATTGGGCAGTATCCTGGATTTGGAAATCAGGACATTATTGGGCAGTATCAGAGACATGGAAGTGGGAACATTTTTGGGCAGCATTCTGGAGATGGAAGTGGGGACATTATTGGGCAGTAACCTGGAGATGAAAGTGGGAACATAATTGGGCAGTAACCTGGAGATGGAAGTGAGGACATTATTGGGCAGTAACCTGGAGATGGAAGTGAGGACATTATTGGGCAGTATTCTGGAGATGGAAGTGAGGACATTATTGGGCAGTATTCTGGAGATGGAAGTGAGGACATTATTGGGCAGTATCCTGGACATGGAAGTGAGGACATTATTGGGCAGTATTCTGGAGATGGAAGTGAGGACATTATTGGGCAGTATTCTGGAGATGGAAGTGAGGACATTATTGGGCAGTATTCTGGAGATGGAAGTGAGGACATTATTGGGCAGTATTCTGGAGATGGAAGTGAGGACATTATTGGGCAGTATTCTGGAGATGGAAGTGAGGACATTATTGGGCAGTATTCTGGAGATGGAAGTGAGGACATTATTAGGCAGTATTCTGGAGATGGAAGTGAGGACATTATTGGGCAGTATTCTGGAGATGGAAGTGATGACATTATTGGGCAGTATTCTGGAGATGGAAGTGAGGATATTATTGGGCAGTATTCTGGAGATGGAAGTGAGGACATTATTGGGCAGTATTCTGGAGATGGAAGTGAGGATATTATTGGGCAGTAACCTGGAGATGGAAGTGAGGACATTATTGGGCAGTATTCTGGAGATGGAAGTGAGGACATTATTGGGCAGTAACCTGGAGATGGAAGTGAGGACATTATTGGGCAGTATTCTGGAGATGGAAGTGAGGACATTATTGGGCAGTATTCTGGAGATGGAAGTGAGGACATTATTGGGCAGTATTCTGGAGATGGAAGTGAGGACATTATTGGGCAGTATCCTGGACATGGAATTGAGGACATTATTGGGCAGTATTCTGGAGATGGAAGTGAGGACATTATTGGGCAGTATCCTGGACATGGAAGTGAGGACATTATTGGGCAGTATTCTGGAGATGGAAGTGAGGACATTATTGGGCAGTATTCTGGAGATGGAAGTGAGGACATTATTGGGCAGTATTCTGGAGATGGAAGTGAGGACATTATTGGGCAGTATTCTGGAGATGGAAGTGAGGACATTATTGGGCAGTATCCTGGACATGGAATTGAGGACATTATTGGGCAGTATTCTGGAGATGGAAGTGAGGACATTATTGGGCAGTATTCTGGAGATGGAAGTGAGGACATTATTGGGCAGTATTCTGGAGATGGAAGTGAGGACATTATTGGGCAGTATCCTGGACATGGAATTGAGGACATTATTGGGCAGTATTCTGGAGATGGAAGTGAGGACATTATTGGGCAGTATCCTGGACATGGAAGTGAGGACATTATTGGGCAGTATTCTGGAGATGGAAGTGAGGACATTATTGGGCAGTATTCTGGAGATGGAAGTGAGGACATTATTGGGCAGTATTCTGGAGATGGAAGTGAGGACATTATTGGGCAGTATCCTGGACATGGAAGTGAGGACATTATTGGGCAGTATTCTGGAGATGGAAGTGAGGACATTATTGGGCAGTATTCTGGAGATGGAAGTGAGGACATTATTGGGCAGTATCCTGGACATGGAAGTGAGGACATTATTGGGCAGTATTCTGGAGATGGAAGTGAGGACATTATTGGGCAGTATCCTGGACATGGAAGTGAGGACATTATTGGGCAGTATTCTGGAGATGGAAGTGAGGACATTATTGGGCAGTATTCTGGAGATGGAAATGAGGACATTATTGGGCAGTATTCTGGAGATGGAAGTGAGGACATTATTGGGCAGTATTCTGGAGATGGAAGTGAGGACATTATTGGGCAGTATTCTGGAGATGGAAGTGAGGACATTATTGGGCAGTATTCTGGAGATGGAAGTGAGGACATTATTGGGCAGTAACCTGGAGATGGAAGTGAGGACATTATTGGGCAGTATTCTGGAGATGGAAGTGAGGACATTATTGGGCAGTATTCTGGAGATGGAAGTGAGGACATTATTGGGCAGTATTCTGGAGATGGAAGTGAGGACATTATTGGGCAGTATCCTGGACATGGAATTGAGGACATTATTGGGCAGTATTCTGGAGATGGAAGTGAGGACATTATTGGGCAGTATCCTGGACATGGAAGTGAGGACATTATTGGGCAGTATTCTGGAGATGGAAGTGAGGACATTATTGGGCAGTATTCTGGAGATGGAAGTGAGGACATTATTGGGCAGTATTCTGGAGATGGAAGTGAGGACATTATTGGGCAGTATTCTGGAGATGGAAGTGAGGACATTATTGGGCAGTATTCTGGAGATGGAAGTGAGGACATTATTGGGCAGTATTCTGGAGATGGAAGTGAGGACATTATTGGGCAGTATCCTGGACATGGAATTGAGGACATTATTGGGCAGTATTCTGGAGATGGAAGTGAGGATATTATTGGGCAGTATTCTGGAGATGGAAGTGAGGACATTATTGGGCAGTATTCTGGAGATGGAAGTGAGGACATTATTGGGCAGTAACCTGGAGATGGAAGTGAGGACATTATTGGGCAGTATTCTGGAGATGGAAGTGAGGACATTATTGGGCAGTATTCTGGAGATGGAAGTGAGGACATTATTGGGCAGTATTCTGGAGATGGAAGTGAGGACATTATTGGGCAGTATTCTGGAGATGGAAGTGAGGACATTATTGGGCAGTATCCTGGACATGGAATTGAGGACATTATTGGGCAGTATTCTGGAGATGGAAGTGAGGACATTATTGGGCAGTAACCTGGAGATGGAAGTGAGGACATTATTGGGCAGTATTCTGGAGATGGAAGTGAGGACATTATTGGGCAGTAACCTGGAGATGGAAGTGAGGACATTATTGGGCAGTATTCTGGAGATGGAAGTGAGGACATTATTGGGCAGTATTCTGGAGATGGAAGTGAGGACATTATTGGGCAGTATTCTGGAGATGGAAATGAGGACATTATTGGGCAGTATTCTGGAGATGGAAGTGAGGACATTATTGGGCAGTATTCTGGAGATGGAAGTGAGGACATTATTGGGCAGTATTCTGGAGATGGAAGTGAGGACATTATTGGGCAGTATCCTGGACATGGAAGTGAGGACATTATTGGGCAGTATTCTGGAGATGGAAGTGAGGACATTATTGGGCAGTATTCTGGAGATGGAAGTGAGGACATTATTGGGCAGTATTCTGGAGATGGAAGTGAGGACATTATTGGGCAGTATTCTGGAGATGGAAGTGAGGACATTATTGGGCAGTATTCTGGAGATGGAAGTGAGGACATTATTGGGCAGTATTCTGGAGATGGAAGTGAGGACATTATTGGGCAGTATTCTGGAGATGGAAGTGAGGACATTATTAGGCAGTATTCTGGAGATGGAAGTGAGGACATTATTGGGCAGTAACCTGGAGATGGAAGTGAGGACATTATTGGGCAGTAACCTGGAGATGGAAGTGAGGACATTATTGGGCAGTATTCTGGAGATGGAAGTGAGGACATTATTGGGCAGTATTCTGGAGATGGAAGTGAGGACATTATTGGGCAGTATTCTGGAGATGGAAGTGAGGACATTATTGGGCAGTATTCTGGAGATGGAAGTGAGGACATTATTGGGCAGTATTCTGGAGATGGAAGTGAGGACATTATTGGGCAGTATTCTGGAGATGGAAGTGAGGACATTATTAGGCAGTATTCTGGAGATGGAAGTGAGGACATTATTGGGCAGTAACCTGGAGATGGAAGTGAGGACATTATTGGGCAGTAACCTGGAGATGGAAGTGAGGACATTATTGGGCAGTATTCTGGAGATGGAAGTGAGGACATTATTGGGCAGTATTCTGGAGATGGAAGTGAGGACATTATTGGGCAGTATTCTGGAGATGGAAGTGAGGACATTATTGGGCAGTATTCTGGAGATGGAAGTGAGGACATTATTGGGCAGTATTCTGGAGATGGAAGTGAGGACATTATTGGGCAGTATTCTGGAGATGGAAGTGAGGACATTATTGGGCAGTATTCTGGAGATGGAAGTGAGGACATTATTGGGCAGTATCCTGGACATGGAAGTGAGGACATTATTGGGCAGTATTCTGGAGATGGAAGTGAGGACATTATTGGGCAGTATTCTGGAGATGGAAGTGAGGACATTATTGGGCAGTATTCTGGAGATGGAAGTGAGGACATTATTGGGCAGTATTCTGGAGATGGAAGTGAGGACATTATTAGGCAGTATTCTGGAGATGGAAGTGAGGACATTATTGGGCAGTATTCTGGAGATGGAAGTGAGGACATTATTGGGCAGTATTCTGGAGATGGAAGTGAGGACATTATTAGGCAGTATTCTGGAGATGGAAGTGAGGACATTATTGGGCAGTATTCTGGAGATGGAAGTGAGGTCATTATTAGGCAGTATTCTGGAGATGGAAGTGAGGACATTATTGGGCAGTATCCTGGAGATGGAAGTGAGGACATTATTGGGCAGTATTCTGGAGATGGAAGTGAGGACATTATTGGGCAGTATTCTGGAGATGGAAGTGAGGACATTATTGGGCAGTATTCTGGAGATGGAAGTGAGGTCATTATTGGGCAGTATTCTGGAGATGGAAGTGAGGACATTATTGGGCAGTATCCTGGAGATGGAAGTGAGGACATTATTGGGCAGTATTGTGGAGATGGAAGTGATGACATTATTGGGCAGTATTCTGGAGATGGAAGTGAGGATATTATTGGGCAGTATTCTGGAGATGGAAGTGAGGACATTATTAGGCAGTATTCTGGAGATGGAAGTGAGGACATTATTGGGCAGTAACCTGGAGATGGAAGTGAGGACATTATTGGGCAGTATTCTGGAGATGGAAGTGAGGACATTATTGGGCAGTATCCTGGAGATGGAAGTGAGGACATTATTGGGCAGTATTCTGGAGATGGAAGTGAGGACATTATTGGGCAGTATTCTGGAGATGGAAGTGAGGACATTATTGGGCAGTATTCTGGAGATGGAAGTGAGGTCATTATTAGGCAGTATTCTGGAGATGGAAGTGAGGACATTATTGGGCAGTATTCTGGAGATGGAAGTGAGGACATTATTGGGCAGTATTCTGGAGATGGAAGTGAGGACATTATTAGGCAGTATTCTGGAGATGGAAGTGAGGACATTATTGGGCAGTATTCTGGAGATGGAAGTGAGGACATTATTGGGCAGTATTCTGGAGATGGAAGTGAGGACATTATTGGGCAGTATTCTGGAGATGGAAGTGAGGACATTATTGGGCAGTATTCTGGAGATGGAAGTGAGGACATTATTAGGCAGTATTCTGGAGATGGAAGTGAGGACATTATTGGGAGGTATTCTGGAGATGGAAGTGAGGACATTATTGGGCAGTAACCTGGAGATGGAAGTGAGGACATTATTGGGAGGTATTCTGGAGATGCAACTGAGGACATTATTGGGCAGTATTCTGGAGATGCAACTGAGGACATTATTGGGCAGTATTCTGGAGATGCAACTGAGGACATTATTGGGCAGTATTCTGGAGATGGAAGTGAGGATATTATTGGGCAGTAACCTGGACATGGAAGTGAGGACATTATTGGGCAGTATTCTGGAGATGCAACTGAGGACATTATTGGGCAGTATTCTGGAGATGGAAGTGAGGATATTATTGGGCAGTAACCTGGACATGGAAGTGAGGACATTATTGGGCAGTATTCTGGAGATGGAAGTGAGGACATTATTGGGCAGTATTCTGGAGATGGAAGTGAGGACATTATTGGGCAGTATTCTGGAGATGGAAGTGAGGACATTATTGGGCAGTATTCTGGAGATGGAAGTGAGGACATTATTGGGCAGTATCCTGGAGATGGAAGTGAGGACATTATTGGGCAGTATTCTGGAGATGGAAGTGAGGACATTTTTGGGCAGTATCCTGGAGATGGAAGTGAGGACATTATTGGGCAGTATTCTGGAGATGGAAATGAGGACATTATTGGGAGGTATTTTGGAGATGGAAGTGAGGACATTATTGGGCAGTATTCTGGAGATGGAAATGAGGACATTATTGGGAGGTATTCTGGAGATGGAAGTGAGGACATTATTGGGCAGTATTCTGGAGATGGAAGTGAGGACATTTTTGGGCAGTATTCTGGAGATGGAAGTGAGGACATTATTGGGCAGTATTCTGGAGATGGAAATGAGGACATTATTGGGAGGTATTCTGGAGATGGAAGTGAGGACATTATTGGGAGGTATCCTGGAGATGGAAGTGAGGACATTATTGGGCAGTATTCTGGAGATGGAAGTGAGGACATTATTGGGCAGTATTCTGGAGATGGAAGTGAGGACATTATTGGGAGGTATTCTGGAGATGGAAGTGAGGACATTATTGGGCAGTATTCTGGAGATGGAAGTGAGGACATTATTGGGCAGTATTCTGGAGATGGAAGTGAGGACATTATTGGGCAGTATTCTGGAGATGGAAATGAGGACATTATTGGGCAGTATTCTGGAGATGGAAGTGAGGACATTATTGGGCAGTATTCTGGAGATGGAAATGAGGACATTATTGGGAGGTATTCTGGAGATGGAAGAGAGGTCATTTTTGGGAGGTATTCTGGAGATGGAAGTGAGGACATTATTGGGCAGTATTCTGGAGATGGAAGTGAGGACATTATTAGGCAGTATTCTGGAGATGGAAATGAGGACATTATTGGGAGGTATTCTGGAGATGGAAGTGAGGACATTATTGGGCAGTATTCTGGAGATGGAAATGAGGACATTATTGGGCAGTATTCTGGAGATGGAAGTGAGGACATTATTGGGCAGTATTCTGGAGATGGAAATGAGGACATTATTAGGCAGTATTCTGGAGATGGAAGTGAGGACATTTTTGGGCAGTATCCTGGAGATGGAAGTGAGGACATTATTGGGCAGTATTCTGGAGATGGAAATGAGGACATTATTGGGAGGTATTCTGGAGATGGAAGTGAGGACATTATTGGGCAGTATTCTGGAGATGGAAGTGAGGACATTATTGGGCAGTATTCTGGAGATGGAAATGAGGACATTATTGGGCAGTATTCTGGAGATGGAAGTGAGGACATTATTGGGCAGTATTCTGGAGATGGAAATGAGGACATTATTGGGAGGTATTCTGGAGATGGAAGAGAGGTCATTTTTGGGCAGTATTCTGGAGATGGAAATGAGGACATTATTGGGCAGTATTCTGGAGATGGAAGTGAGGACATTATTGGGCAGTATTCTGGAGATGGAAGTGAGTACATTATTGGGCAGTATTCTGGAGATGCAACTGAGGACATTATTGGGCAGTATTCTGGAGATGGAAGTGAGGATATTATTGGGCAGTAACCTGGACATGGAAGTGAGGACATTATTGGGCAGTATTCTGGAGATGGAAGTGAGGACATTTTTGGGCAGTATTCTGGAGATGGAAGTGAGGACATTATTGGGCAGTATTCTGGAGATGGAAGTGAGGACATTATTGGGCAGTATTCTGGAGATGGAAGTGAGGACATTATTGGGCAGTATTCTGGAGATGGAAGTGAGGATATTATTGGGCAGTAACCTGGACATGGAAGTGAGGACATTATTGGGCAGTATTCTGGAGATGGAAGTGAGGACATTATTGGGCAGTATTCTGGAGATGGAAGTGAGGATATTATTGGGCAGTAACCTGGACATGGAAGTGAGGACATTATTGGGCAGTATTCTGGAGATGCAACTGAGGACATTATTGGGCAGTATTCTGGAGATGGAAGTGAGGACATTTTTGGGCAGTATTCTGGAGATGGAAGTGAGGACATTATTGGGCAGTATTCTGGAGATGGAAGTGAGGACATTATTGGGCCGTATTCTGGAGATGGAAGTGAGGACATTTTTGGGCAGTATTCTGGAGATGGAAGTGAGGACATTATTGGGAGGTATTCTGGAGATGGAAGTGAGGACATTATTGGGCAGTATTCTGGAGATGGAAGTGAGGACATTATTGGGCAGTATTCTGGAGATGGAAGTGAGGACATTATTGGGCAGTATTCTGGAGATGGAAATGAGGACATTATTGGGCAGTATTCTGGAGATGGAAGTGAGGACATTATTGGGCAGTATTCTGGAGATGGAAATGAGGACATTATTGGGAGGTATTCTGGAGATGGAAGAGAGGTCATTTTTGGGCAGTATTCTGGAGATGGAAATGAGGACATTATTGGGAGGTATTCTGGAGATGGAAGTGAGGACATTATTGGGCAGTATTCTGGAGATGGAAATGAGGACATTATTGGGCAGTATTCTGGAGATGGAAGTGAGGACATTATTGGGCAGTATTCTGGAGATGGAAATGAGGACATTATTAGGCAGTATTCTGGAGATGGAAGTGAGGACATTTTTGGGCAGTATCCTGGAGATGGAAGTGAGGACATTATTGGGCAGTATTCTGGAGATGGAAATGAGGACATTATTGGGAGGTATTCTGGAGATGGAAGTGAGGACATTATTGGGCAGTATTCTGGAGATGGAAGTGAGGACATTATTGGGCAGTATTCTGGAGATGGAAATGAGGACATTATTGGGCAGTATTCTGGAGATGGAAGTGAGGACATTATTGGGCAGTATTCTGGAGATGGAAATGAGGACATTATTGGGAGGTATTCTGGAGATGGAAGAGAGGTCATTTTTGGGCAGTATTCTGGAGATGGAAATGAGGACATTATTGGGCAGTATTCTGGAGATGGAAGTGAGGACATTATTGGGCAGTATTCTGGAGATGGAAGTGAGTACATTATTGGGCAGTATTCTGGAGATGCAACTGAGGACATTATTGGGCAGTATTCTGGAGATGGAAGTGAGGATATTATTGGGCAGTAACCTGGACATGGAAGTGAGGACATTATTGGGCAGTATTCTGGAGATGGAAGTGAGGACATTTTTGGGCAGTATTCTGGAGATGGAAGTGAGGACATTATTGGGCAGTATTCTGGAGATGGAAGTGAGGACATTATTGGGCAGTATTCTGGAGATGGAAGTGAGGACATTATTGGGCAGTATTCTGGAGATGGAAGTGAGGATATTATTGGGCAGTAACCTGGACATGGAAGTGAGGACATTATTGGGCAGTATTCTGGAGATGGAAGTGAGGACATTATTGGGCAGTATTCTGGAGATGGAAGTGAGGATATTATTGGGCAGTAACCTGGACATGGAAGTGAGGACATTATTGGGCAGTATTCTGGAGATGCAACTGAGGACATTATTGGGCAGTATTCTGGAGATGGAAGTGAGGACATTTTTGGGCAGTATTCTGGAGATGGAAGTGAGGACATTATTGGGCAGTATTCTGGAGATGGAAGTGAGGACATTATTGGGCCGTATTCTGGAGATGGAAGTGAGGACATTTTTGGGCAGTATTCTGGAGATGGAAGTGAGGACATTATTGGGCAGTATTCTGGAGATGGAAGTGAGGACATTTTTGGGCAGTATTCTGGAGATGGAAGTGAGGACATTATTGGGCAGTATTCTGGAGATGGAAGTGAGGACATTATTGGGCAGTATTCTGGAGATGGAAGTGAGGACATTATTGGGCAGTATTCTGGAGATGGAAGTGAGGACATTATTGGGCAGTATTCTGGAGATGGAAGTGAGGACATTATTGGGCAGTATTCTGGACATGGAAGTGAGGACATTATTGGGCAGTATTCTGGAGATGGAAGTGAGGACATTTTTGGGCAGTATTCTGGAGATGGAAGTGAGGACATTATTGGGCAGTATTCTGGAGATGGAAGTGAGGACATTATTGGGCAGTATTCTGGAGATGGAAGTGAGGATATTATTGGGCAGTAACCTGGACATGGAAGTGAGGACATTATTGGGCAGTATTCTGGAGATGGAAGTGAGGACATTATTGGGCAGTATTCTGGAGATGCAACTGAGGACATTATTGGGCAGTATTCTGGAGATGGAAGTGAGGATATTATTGGGCAGTAACCTGGACATGGAAGTGAGGACATTATTGGGCAGTATTCTGGAGATGGAAGTGAGGACATTTTTGGGCAGTATTCTGGAGATGGAAGTGAGGATATTATTGGGCAGTATTCTGGAGATGGAAGTGAGGATATTATTGGGCAGTAACCTGGACATGGAAGTGAGGACATTATTGGGCAGTATTCTGGAGATGGAAGTGAGGACATTATTGGGCAGTATTCTGGAGATGGAAGTGAGGACATTATTGGGCAGTATTCTGGAGATGGAAGTGAGGATATTATTGGGCAGTAACCTGGACATGGAAGTGAGGACATTATTGGGCAGTATTCTGGAGATGGAAGTGAGGACATTATTGGGCAGTATTCTGGAGATGCAACTGAGGACATTATTGGGCAGTATTCTGGAGATGGAAGTGAGGATATTATTGGGCAGTAACCTGGACATGGAAGTGAGGACATTATTGGGCAGTATTCTGGAGATGGAAGTGAGGACATTATTGGGCAGTATTCTGGAGATGCAACTGAGGACATTATTGGGCAGTATTCTGGAGATGGAAGTGAGGATATTATTGGGCAGTAACCTGGACATGGAAGTGAGGACATTATTGGGCAGTATTCTGGAGATGGAAGTGAGGACATTTTTGGGCAGTATTCTGGAGATGGAAGTGAGGATATTATTGGGCAGTATTCTGGAGATGGAAGTGAGGACATTATTGGGCAGTATCCTGGAGATGGAAGTGAGGACATTATTGGGCAGTATTCTGGAGATGGAAGTGAGGACATTATTGGGCAGTATTCTGGAGATGGAAGTGAGGACATTATTGGGCAGTATTCTGGAGATGGAAGTGAGGACATTTTTGGGCAGTATTCTGGAGATGGAAGTGAGGATATTATTGGGCAGTATTCTGGAGATGGAAGTGAGGACATTTTTGGGCAGTATTCTGGAGATGGAAGTGAGGATATTATTGGGCAGTATTCTGGACATGGAAGTGAGGACATTATTGGGCAGTATTCTGGAGATGGAAGTGAGGACATTATTGGGCAGTATTCTGGACATGGAAGTGAGGACATTATTGGGCAGTATTCTGGACATGGAAGTGAGGATATTATTGGGCAGTATTCTGGAGATGGAAGTGAGGATATTATTGGGCAGTATTCTGGAGATGGAAGTGAGGACATTATTGGGAGGTATTCTGGAGATGGAAGTGAGGACATTATTGGGCAGTATTCTGGAGATGGAAGTGAGGACATTATTGGGCAGTATCCTAGAGATGGAAGTGAGGACATTATTGGGAGGTATTCTGGAGATGGAAGTGAGGACATTATTGGGCAGTATTCTGGAGATGGAAGTGAGGACATTATTGGGCAGTATTCTGGAGATGGAAGTGAGGACATTATTGGGCAGTATTCTGGAGATGGAAGTGAGGACATTATTGGGCAGTATTCTGGAGATGGAAGTGAGGACATTATTGGGCAGTATCCTGGAGATGGAAGTGAGGACATTATTGGGCAGTATTCTGGAGATGGAAGTGAGGACATTTTTGGGCAGTATCCTGGAGATGGAAGTGAGGACATTATTGGGCAGTATTCTGGAGATGGAAATGAGGACATTATTGGGAGGTATTCTGGAGATGGAAGTGAGGACATTATTGGGCAGTATTCTGGAGATGGAAGTGAGGACATTTTTGGGCAGTATCCTGGAGATGGAAGTGAGGACATTATTGGGCAGTATTCTGGAGATGGAAATGAGGACATTATTGGGAGGTATTTTGGAGATGGAAGTGAGGACATTATTGGGCAGTATTCTGGAGATGGAAATGAGGACATTATTGGGAGGTATTTTGGAGATGGAAGTGAGGACATTATTGGGCAGTATTCTGGAGATGGAAATGAGGACATTATTGGGAGGTATTTTGGAGATGGAAGTGAGGACATTATTGGGCAGTATTCTGGAGATGGAAATGAGGACATTATTGGGAGGTATTCTGGAGATGGAAGTGAGGACATTATTGGGCAGTATTCTGGAGATGGAAGTGAGGACATTTTTGGGCAGTATCCTGGAGATGGAAGTGAGGACATTATTGGGCAGTATTCTGGAGATGGAAGTGAGGACATTATTGGGCAGTATTCTGGAGATGGAAATGAGGACATTTTTGGGCAGTATCCTGGAGATGGAAGTGAGGACATTATTGGGCAGTATTCTGGAGATGGAAATGAGGACATTATTGGGAGGTATTTTGGAGATGGAAGTGAGGACATTATTGGGCAGTATTCTGGAGATGGAAATGAGGACATTATTGGGAGGTATTCTGGAGATGGAAGTGAGGACATTATTGGGCAGTATTCTGGAGATGGAAGTGAGGACATTTTTGGGCAGTATCCTGGAGATGGAAGTGAGGACATTATTGGGCAGTATTCTGGAGATGGAAATGAGGACATTATTGGGCAGTATTCTGGAGATGGAAATGAGGACATTATTGGGAGGTATTCTGGAGATGGAAGTGAGGACATTATTGGGCAGTATTCTGGAGATGGAAGTGAGGACATTTTTGGGCAGTATCCTGGAGATGGAAGTGAGGACATTTTTGGGCAGTATCCTGGAGATGGAAGTGAGGACATTATTGGGAGGTATTTTGGAGATGGAAGTGAGGACATTATTGGGAGGTATTTTGGAGATGGAAGTGAGGACATTATTGGGCAGTATTCTGGAGATGGAAATGAGGACATTATTGGGAGGTATTTTGGAGATGGAAGTGAGGACATTATTGGGCAGTATTCTGGAGATGGAAATGAGGACATTATTGGGAGGTATTTTGGAGATGGAAGTGAGGACATTATTGGGCAGTATTCTGGAGATGGAAATGAGGACATTATTGGGAGGTATTCTGGAGATGGAAGTGAGGACATTATTGGGCAGTATTCTGGAGATGGAAGTGAGGACATTTTTGGGCAGTATCCTGGAGATGGAAGTGAGGACATTATTGGGCAGTATTCTGGAGATGGAAATGAGGACATTATTGGGCAGTATTCTGGAGATGGAAATGAGGACATTATTGGGAGGTATTCTGGAGATGGAAGTGAGGACATTATTGGGCAGTATTCTGGAGATGGAAGTGAGGACATTATTGGGCAGTATTCTGGAGATGGAAATGAGGACATTATTGGGCAGTATTCTGGAGATGGAAGTGAGGACATTATTGGGCAGTATTCTGGAGATGGAAGTGAGGACATTATTGGGCAGTATTCTGGAGATGGAAATGAGGACATTATTGGGAGGTATTCTGGAGATGGAAGAGAGGTCATTTTTGGGCAGTATTCTGGAGATGGAAATGAGGACATTATTGGGAGGTATTCTGGAGATGGAAGTGAGGACATTATTGGGCAGTATTCTGGAGATGGAAGTGAGGACATTATTGGGCAGTATTCTGGAGATGGAAGTGAGGACATTATTGGGCAGTATTCTGGAGATGGAAATGAGGACATTATTAGGCAGTATTCTGGAGATGGAAGTGAGGACATTTTTGGGCAGTATCCTGGAGATGGAAGTGAGGACATTATTGGGCAGTATTCTGGAGATGGAAATGAGGACATTATTGGGAGGTATTCTGGAGATGGAAGTGAGGACATTATTGGGCAGTATTCTGGAGATGGAAGTGAGGACATTATTGGGCAGTATTCTGGAGATGGAAATGAGGACATTATTGGGCAGTATTCTGGAGATGGAAGTGAGGACATTATTGGGCAGTATTCTGGAGATGGAAGTGAGGACATTATTGGGCAGTATTCTGGAGATGGAAATGAGGACATTATTGGGAGGTATTCTGGAGATGGAAGAGAGGTCATTTTTGGGCAGTATTCTGGAGATGGAAATGAGGACATTATTGGGCAGTATTCTGGAGATGGAAGTGAGGACATTATTGGGCAGTATTCTGGAGATGGAAGTGAGTACATTATTGGGCAGTATTCTGGAGATGCAACTGAGGACATTATTGGGCAGTATTCTGGAGATGGAAGTGAGGATATTATTGGGCAGTAACCTGGACATGGAAGTGAGGACATTATTGGGCAGTATTCTGGAGATGGAAGTGAGGACATTTTTGGGCAGTATTCTGGAGATGGAAGTGAGGACATTATTGGGCAGTATTCTGGAGATGGAAGTGAGGATATTATTGGGCAGTAACCTGGACATGGAAGTGAGGACATTATTGGGCAGTATTCTGGAGATGGAAGTGAGGATATTATTGGGCAGTAACCTGGACATGGAAGTGAGGACATTATTGGGCAGTATTCTGGAGATGGAAGTGAGGACATTATTGGGCAGTATTCTGGAGATGGAAGTGAGGATATTATTGGGCAGTATTCTGGAGATGGAAGTGAGGACATTTTTGGGCAGTATTCTGGAGATGGAAGTGAGGACATTATTGGGCAGTATTCTGGAGATGGAAGTGAGGATATTATTGGGCAGTAACCTGGACATGGAAGTGAGGACATTATTGGGCAGTATTCTGGAGATGGAAGTGAGGACATTTTTGGGCAGTATTCTGGAGATGGAAGTGAGGACATTATTGGGCAGTATTCTGGAGATGGAAGTGAGGATATTATTGGGCAGTAACCTGGACATGGAAGTGAGGACATTATTGGGCAGTATTCTGGAGATGGAAGTGAGGACATTATTGGGCAGTATTCTGGAGATGGAAGTGAGGATATTATTGGGCAGTAACCTGGACATGGAAGTGAGGACATTATTGGGCAGTATTCTGGAGATGGAAGTGAGGACATTATTGGGCAGTATTCTGGAGATGGAAGTGAGGATATTATTGGGCAGTAACCTGGACATGGAAGTGAGGACATTATTGGGCAGTATTCTGGAGATGGAAGTGAGGACATTTTTGGGCAGTATTCTGGAGATGGAAGTGAGGACATTATTGGGCAGTATTCTGGAGATGGAAGTGAGGATATTATTGGGCAGTAACCTGGACATGGAAGTGAGGACATTATTGGGCAGTATTCTGGAGATGGAAGTGAGGACATTTTTGGGCAGTATTCTGGAGATGGAAGTGAGGACATTATTGGGCAGTATTCTGGAGATGGAAGTGAGGATATTATTGGGCAGTAACCTGGACATGGAAGTGAGGACATTATTGGGCAGTATTCTGGAGATGGAAGTGAGGACATTATTGGGCAGTATTCTGGAGATGGAAGTGAGGATATTATTGGGCAGTAACCTGGACATGGAAGTGAGGACATTATTGGGCAGTATTCTGGAGATGGAAGTGAGGACATTATTGGGCAGTATTCTGGAGATGGAAGTGAGGATATTATTGGGCAGTAACCTGGACATGGAAGTGAGGACATTATTGGGCAGTATTCTGGAGATGGAAGTGAGGACATTTTTGGGCAGTATTCTGGAGATGGAAGTGAGGACATTATTGGGCAGTAACCTGGACATGGAAGTGAGGACATTATTGGGCAGTATTCTGGAGATGGAAGTGAGGACATTTTTGGGCAGTATTCTGGAGATGGAAGTGAGGACATTATTGGGCAGTATTCTGGAGATGGAAGTGAGGACATTATTGGGCAGTATTCTGGAGATGGAAGTGAGGACATTATTGGGCAGTATTCTGGAGATGGAAGTGAGGATATTATTGGGCAGTATTCTGGAGATGGAAGTGAGGACATTATTGGGCAGTATTCTGGAGATGCAACTGAGGACATTATTGGGCAGTATTCTGGAGATGGAAGTGAGGTCATTATTGGGCAGTATTCTGGAGATGCAACTGAGGACATTATTGGGCAGTATTCTGGAGATGGAAGTGAGGATATTATTGGGCAGTATTCTGGAGATGGAAGTGAGGACATTATTGGGCAGTATCCTGGAGATGGAAGTGAGGACATTATTGGGCAGTATTCTGGAGATGGAAGTGAGGACATTATTGGGCAGTATTCTGGAGATGGAAGTGAGGACATTATTGGGAGGTATTCTGGAGATGGAAGTGAGGACATTTTTGGGCAGTATTCTGGAGATGGAAGTGAGGATATTATTGGGCAGTATTCTGGAGATGGAAGTGAGGACATTATTGGGCAGTATCCTGGAGATGGAAGTGAGGACATTATTGGGCAGTATTCTGGAGATGGAAGTGAGGACATTATTGGGCAGTATCCTGGAGATGGAAGTGAGGATATTATTGGGAGGTATTCTGGAGATGGAAGTGAGGATATTATTGGGCAGTATTCTGGAGATGGAAGTGAGGACATTATTGGGCAGTATTCTGGAGATGGAAGTGAGGACATTATTGGGAGGTATTCTGGAGATGGAAGTGAGGACATTATTGGGCAGTATTCTGGAATGGAAGTGAGGACATTATTGGGAGGTATTCTGGAGAAGGAAGTGAGGACATTATTGGGCAGTATTCTGGAGATGGAAGTGAGGATATTATTGGGCAGTATTCTGGAGATGGAAGTGAGGATATTATTGGGCAGTATTCTGGAATGGAAGTGAGGATATTATTGGGCAGTATTCTGGAATGGAAGTGAGGACATTATTGGGAGGTATTCTGGAGATGGAAGTGAGGACATTATTGGGCAGTATTCTGGAATGGAAGTGAGGACATTATTGGGCAGTATTCTGGAGATGGAAGTGAGGACATTATTGGGCATTATTCTGGAATGGAAGTGAGGACATTATTGGGAGGTATTCTGGAGATGGAAGTGAGGACATTATTGGGCAGTATTCTGGAATGGAAGTGAGGACATTATTGGGAGGTATTCTGGAGATGGAAGTGAGGACATTATTGGGCAGTATTCTGGAGATGGAAGTGAGGACATTATTGGGCAGTATTCTGGACATGGAAGTGAGGACATTATTGGGCAGTATTCTGGAGATGGAAGTGAGGACATTATTGGGCAGTATTCTGGAGATGGAAGTGAGGATATTATTGGGCAGTATTCTGGACATGGAAGTGAGGACATTATTGGGCAGTATTCTGGACATGGAAGTGAGGACATTATTGGGCAGTATTCTGGAGATGGAAGTGAGGATATTATTGGGCAGTATTCTGGACATGGAAGTGAGGACATTATTGGGCAGTATTCTGGAGATGGAAGTGAGGACATTATTGGGCAGTATTCTGGACATGGAAGTGAGGACATTATTGGGCAGTATTCTGGACATGGAAGTGAGGATATTATTGGGCAGTATTCTGGAGATGGAAGTGAGGATATTATTGGGCAGTATTCTGGAGATGGAAGTGAGGACATTATTGGGAGGTATTCTGGAGATGGAAGTGAGGACATTATTGGGCAGTATTCTGGAGATGGAAGTGAGGATATTATTGGGCAGTATTCTGGAGATGGAAGTGAGGATATTATTGGGCAGTATTCTGGAATGGAAGTGAGGACATTATTGGGAGGTATTCTGGAGATGGAAGTGAGGACATTATTGGGCAGTATTCTGGAATGGAAGTGAGGACATTATTGGGCAGTATTCTGGACATGGAAGTGAGGACATTATTGGGCAGTATTCTGGAGATGGAAGTGAGGATATTATTGGGCAGTATTCTGGAGATGGAAGTGAGGACATTATTGGGCAGTATTCTGGAATGGAAGTGAGGATATTATTGGGCAGTATTCTGGAGATGGAAGTGAGGACATTATTGGGCAGTATTCTGGAATGGAAGTGAGGATATTATTGGGCAGTATTCTGGAGATGGAAGTGAGGACATTATTGGGCAGTATTCTGGAATGGAAGTGAGGACATTATTGGGAGGTATTCTGGAGATGGAAGTGAGGACATTATTGGGCAGTATTCTGGAATGGAAGTGAGGACATTATTGGGAGGTATTCTGGAGATGGAAGTGAGGATATTATTGGGCAGTATTCTGGAGATGGAAGTGAGGACATTATTGGGCAGTATTCTGGAATGGAAGTGAGGATATTATTGGGCAGTATTCTGGAGATGGAAGTGAGGACATTATTGGGCAGTATTCTGGAATGGAAGTGAGGACATTATTGGGAGGTATTCTGGAATGGAAGTGAGGACATTATTGGGAGGTATTCTGGAGATGGAAGTGAGGACATTATTGGGCAGTATTCTGGAGATGGAAGTGAGGACATTATTGGGCAGTATTCTGGACATGGAAGTGAGGACATTATTGGGAGGTATTCTGGAGATGGAAGTGAGGACATTATTGGGCAGTATTCTGGAGATGGAAGTGAGGACATTATTGGGCAGTATTCTGGACATGGAAGTGAGGACATTATTGGGCAGTATTCTGGAGATGGAAGTGAGGATATTATTGGGCAGTATTCTGGAGATGGAAGTGAGGATATTATTGGGCAGTATTCTGGAGATGGAAGTGAGGATATTATTGGGCAGTATTCTGGAATGGAAGTGAGGACATTATTGGGAGGTATTCTGGAGATGGAAGTGAGGACATTATTGGGCAGTATTCTGGACATGGAAGTGAGGACATTATTGGGCAGTATTCTGGAGATGGAAGTGAGGACATTATTGGGCAGTATTCTGGACATGGAAGTGAGGACATTATTGGGCAGTAACCTGGAGATGGAAGTGAGGACATTATTGGGCAGTATTCTGGAATGGAAGTGAGGACATTATTGGGCAGTATTCTGGAGATGGAAGTGAGGACATTATTGGGCAGTATTCTGGAGATGGAAGTGAGGACATTATTGGGCAGTATTCTGGACATGGAAGTGAGGACATTATTGGGCAGTAACCTGGAGATGGAAGTGAGGACATTATTGGGCAGTATTCTGGAATGGAAGTGAGGACATTATTGGGAGGTATTCTGGAGATGGAAGTGAGGACATTATTGGGCAGTATTCTGGAATGGAAGTGAGGACATTATTGGGCAGTATTCTGGACATGGAAGTGAGGACATTATTGGGCAGTAACCTGGAGATGGAAGTGAGGACATTATTGGGCAGTATTCTGGAATGGAAGTGAGGACATTATTGGGCAGTATTCTAGAGATGGAAGTGAGGACATTATTGGGCAGTAACCTGGAGATGGAAGTGAGGACATTATTGGGAGGTATTCTGGAGATGCAACTGAGGACATTATTGGGCAGTATTCTGGAGATGGAAGTGAGGATATTATTGGGCAGTAACCTGGACATGGAAGTGAGGACATTATTGGGCAGTATTCTGGAGATGGAAGTGAGGACATTATTGGGCAGTATTCTGGAGATGGAAGTGAGGACATTATTGGGCAGTATTCTGGAGATGGAAGTGAGGACATTATTGGGCAGTATTCTGGAATTGGAAATGAGGACATTATTGGGCAGTATTCTGGAGATGGAAGTGAGGACATTATTGGGAGGTATTCTGGAGATGGAAGTGAGGACATTATTGGGCAGTATTCTGGAGATGGAAGTGAGGACATTATTGGGCAGTATTCTGGAGATGGAAGTGAGGACATTATTGGGCAGTATTCTGGAATTGGAAATGAGGACATTATTGGGCAGTATTCTGGAGATGGAAGTGAGGACATTATTGGGAGGTATTCTGGAGATGGAAGTGAGGACATTATTGGGCAGTATTCTGGAATGGAAGTGAGGACATTATTGGGCAGTATTCTGGAATGGAAGTGAGGACATTATTGGGCAGTATTCTGGAATTGGAAATGAGGACATTATTGGGCAGTATTCTGGAATTGGAAATGAGGACATTATTGGGCAGTATTCTGGAGATGGAAGTGAGGACATTATTGGGCAGTATTCTGGAATTGGAAATGAGGACATTATTGGGCAGTATTCTGGAATTGGAAATGAGGACATTATTGGGAGGTATTCTGGAGATGGAAGTGAGGACATTATTGGGCAGTATTCTGGAATGGAAGTGAGGACATTATTGGGCAGTATTCTGGAGATGGAAGTGAGGACATTATTGGGCAGTATTCTGGAATTGGAAATGAGGACATTATTGGGAGGTATTCTGGAGATGGAAGTGAGGACATTATTGGGCAGTATTCTGGAATGGAAGTGAGGACATTATTGGGCAGTATTCTGGAGATGGAAGTGAGGACATTATTGGGCAGTATTCTGGAATTGGAAATGAGGACATTATTGGGCAGTATTCTGGAGATGGAAGTGAGGACATTATTGGGCAGTATTCTGGAGATGGAAGTGAGGACATTATTGGGCAGTATTCTGGAGATGGAAGTGAGGACATTATTGGGCAGTATTCTGGAATGGAAGTGAGGACATTATTGGGCAGTATTCTGGAATGGAAGTGAGGACATTATTGGGCAGTATTCTGGAATTGGAAATGAGGACATTATTGGGCAGTATTCTGGAGATGGAAGTGAGGACATTATTGGGCAGTATTCTGGAATTGGAAATGAGGACATTATTGGGCAGTATTCTGGAGATGGAAGTGAGGACATTATTGGGAGGTATTCTGGAATTGGAAATGAGGACATTATTGGGCAGTATTCTGGAGATGGAAGTGAGGACATTATTGGGAGGTATTCTGGAATTGGAAATGAGGACATTATTGGGCAGTATTCTGGAGATGGAAGTGAGGACATTATTGTGAGGTATTCTGGAATGGAAGTGAGGACATTATTGGGCAGTATTCTGGAGATGGAAGTGAGGACATTATTGGGCAGTATTCTGGAGATGGAAGTGAGGACATTATTGGGAGGTATTCTGGAATGGAAGTGAGGACATTATTGGGCAGTATTCTGGAGATGGAAGCGAGGACATTATTGGGCAGTATTCTAGAGATGGAAGTGAGGACATTATTGGGCAGTATTCTGGAGATGGAAGCGAGGACATTATTGGGCAGTATTCTGGAGATGGAAGTGAGGACATTATTGGGCAGTATTCTGGAGATGGAAGTGAGGACATTATTGGGCAGTATTCTGGAGATGGAAGTGAGGACATTATTGGGCAGTATTCTAGAGATGGAAGTGAGGACATTATTGGGCAGTATTCTGGAGATGGAAGCGAGGACATTATTGGGCAGTATTCTGGAGATGGAAGCGAGGACATTATTGGGCAGTATTCTAGAGATGGAAGTGAGGACATTATTGGGCAGTATTCTGGAGATGGAAGTGAGGACATTATTGGGCAGTATTCTAGAGATGGAAGTGAGGACATTATTGGGCAGTATTCTGGAGATGGAAGCGAGGACATTATTGGGCAGTATTCTGGAGATGGAAGCGAGGACATTATTGGGCAGTATTCTAGAGATGGAAGTGAGGACATTATTGGGCAGTATTCTAGAGATGGAAGTGAGGACATTATTGGGCAGTATTCTGGAGATGGAAGTGAGGACATTATTGGGAGGTATTCTGGAGATGGAAGTGAGGACATTATTGGGCAGTATTCTGGAGATGGAAGCGAGGACATTATTGGGCAGTATTCTGGAGATGGAAGCGAGGACATTATTGGGCAGTATTCTGGAGATGGAAGCGAGGACATTATTGGGCAGTATTCTGGAGATGGAAGCGAGGACATTATTGGGCAGTATTCTGGAGATGGAAGTGAGGACATTATTGGGCAGTATTCTGGAGATGGCAGTGGGGACATTATTGGGCAGTATCCTGGAGATGGAAGTGGGGACATTATTGGGCAGTATCCTAGAGATGGAAGTGGGGACATTATTGGGCAGTATCCTAGAGATGGAAGTGGGAACATTATTGGGCAGTATCTGAGAGATGGAAGTGGGAACATTATTGGGCAGTATTCTGGATTTGGAAGTGAGGACATTATTGGGCAGTATTCTGGAGATGGAAGTGGGGACATTATTGGGCAGTATCCGAGAGATGGAAGTGGGAACATTATGGGGCCATATCCTAGAGATGGAAGTGGGGACATTATTGGGCAGTATTCTGGATTTGGAAGTGAGGACATTATTGGGCAGTATTCTGGAGATGGAAGTGAGGACATTTTTGGGCAGTATTCTGGATTTGGAAGTGAGGACATTATTGGGCAGTATTCTGGAGATGGAAGTGAGGACATTATTGGGCAGTATTCTGGAGATGGAAGTGAGGACATTATTGGGCAGTATTCTGGAGATGGAAGTGGGGACATTATTGGGCAGTATTCTGGAGATGGAAGTGGGGACATTATTGGGCAGTATCCTAGATTTGGAAGTGAGGACATTATTGGGCAGTATTCTGGAGATGGAAGTGGGGACATTATTGGGCAGTATTCTGGATTTGGAAGTGAGGACATTTTTGGGCAGTATTCTGGAGATGGAAGTGAGGACATTATTGGGCAGTATTCTGGAGATGGAAGTGGGGACATTATTGGGCAGTATTCTGGAGATGGAAGTGAGGACATTATTGGGCAGTATTCTGGAGATGGAAGTGGGGACATTATTGGGCAGTATTCTGGAGATGGAAGTGAGGACATTATTGGGCAGTATTCTGGAATTGAAATGAGGACATTATTGGGCAGTATTCTGGATTTGGAAATGAGGACATTATTGGGCAGTATTCTGGAGATGGAAATGAGGACATTATTGGGCAGTATTCTGGATTTGGAAATGAGGACATTATTGGGCAGTATTCTGGACACGGAAATGAGGACATTATTGGGCAGTATTCTGGATTTGGCAAGGAGGACATTATTGGGCAGTATTCTGGATTTGGCAAGGAGGACATTATTGGGCAGTATTCTGGATTTGGAAATGAGGACATTATTGGGCAGTATTCTGGATTTGGAAATGAGGACATTATTGGGCAGTATTCTGGACACGGAAATGAGGACATTATTGGGCAGTATTCTGGATTTGGCAAGGAGGACATTATTGGGCAGTATTCTGGATTTGGCAAGGAGGACATTATTGGGCAGTATTCTGGATTTGGAAATGAGGACATTATTGGGCAGTATTCTGGACACGGAAATGAGGACATTATTGGGAGGTATTCTGGAGATGGAAGTGAGGACATTATTGGGCAGTATTCTGGAATTGAAATGAGGACATTATTGGGCAGTATTCTGGATTTGGAAATGAGGACATTATTGGGCAGTATTCTGGACACGGAAATGAGGACATTATTGGGCAGTATTCTGGATTTGGCAAGGAGGACATTATTGGGCAGTATTCTGGATTTGGCAAGGAGGACATTATTGGGCAGTATTCTGGATTTGGAAATGAGGACATTATTGGGCAGTATTCTGGACACGGAAATGAGGACATTATTGGGCAGTATTCTGGAGATGGAAGTGAGGACATTATTGGGCAGTATTCTGGAGATGGAAGTGGGGACATTATTGGGCGGTATCCTAGAGATGAACGTGGGGACATTATTGGGCAGTATCCTAGAGATGGAAGTGAGGACATTATTGGGCAGTATTCTGGAGATGGCAGTGAGGACAATATTGGGCAGTATTCTGGAGATGGAAGTGAGGACATTATTGGGCAGTATTCTGGAGATGGAAGTGAGGATATTATTGGGCAGTAACCTGGAGATGGAAGTTAGGACATATTTGGGCAGTATTCTGGAGATGGAAGTGAGGATATTATTGGGCAGTAACCTGGAGATGGAAGTTAGGACATTATTGGGCAGTATTCTGGAGAAGGAAGTGAGGACATTATTGGGCAGTATTCTGGAGAAGGAAGTGAGGACATTATTGGGCAGTATCCTAGAGATGGCAGTGGGGACATTATTGGGCAGTATCCTAGAGATGGAAGTGGGGACATTATTGGGCAGTATCCTAGAGATGGCAGTGGGGACATTATTGGGCAGTATTCTGGAGATCGAAGTGGGGACATTATTGGGCAGTATCCTAGAGATGGAAGTGGGGACATTATTGGGCAGTATTCTAGAGATGGAAGTGGGGACATTATTGGGCAGTATTCTGGAGATCGAAGTGGGGACATTATTGGGCAGTATTCTGGAGATGGCAGTGGGGACATTATTGGGCAGTATTCTGGAGATCGAAGTGGGGACATTATTGGGCAGTATTCTAGAGATGGAAGTGGGGACATTATTGGGCAGTATTCTGGAGATCGAAGTGGGGACATTATTGGGCAGTATTCTGGAGATGGCAGTGGGGACATTATTGGGCAGTATTCTGGAGATGGCAGTGGGGACATTATTGGGCAGTATTCTGGAGATGGAAGTGGGGACATTATTGGGCAGTATTCTGGAGATGGCAGTGGGGACATTATTGGGCAGTATTCTGGAGATGGCAGTGAGGACATTATTGGGCAGTATTCTGGAGATGGCAGTGAGGACATTATTGGGCAGTATCCCAGAGATGGAAGTGGGGACATTATTGGGCAGTATTCTGGAGATGGCAGTGAGGACATTATTGGGCAGTATTCTGGAGATGGCAGTGAGGACATTATTGGGCAGTATCCCAGAGATGGAAGTGGGGACATTATTGGGCAGTATTCTGGAGATGGCAGTGGGGACATTATTGGGCAGTATTCTGGAGATGGCAGTGGGGACATTATTGGGCAGTATCCCAGAGATGGAAGTGGGGACATTATTGGGCAGTATTCTGGAGATGGCAGTGGGGACATTATTGGGCAGTATCCCAGAGATGGAAGTGGGGACATTATTGGGCAGTATCCTAGAGATGGAAGTGAGGACATTATTGGGCAGTATTCTGGATTTGGAAGTGAGGACATTATTGGGCAATATCCTGGAGATGGAAGTGGGGACATTATTGGGCAGTATCCTAGAGATGGCAGTGGGGACATTATTGGGCAGTATTCTGGATTTGGAAGTGAGGACATTATTGGGCAATATCCTGGAGATGGAAGTGGGGACATTATTGGGCAGTATCCTAGAGATGGCAGTGGGGACATTATTGGGCAGTATCCTGGAGATGGAAGTGGGGACATTATTGGGCAGTATCCTAGAGATGGCAGTGGGGACATTATTGGGCAGTATCCTCGAGATGGAAGTGGGAACATTATTGGGCAGTATCCTGGAGATGGAAGTGGGGACATTATTGGGCAGTAGCCTAGAGATGGAAGTGGGGACATTATTGGGCAGTATTCTGGATTTGGAAGTGAGGACATTATTGGGAAGTATCCTGGAGATGGAAGTGAGGACATTATTTGGCAGTATTCTGGAGATCTAAGTGAGGACATTATTGGGCATTATCCTGGAGATGGCAGTGGGGACATTATTTGGCAGTATTCTGGAGATCTAAGTGAGGACATTATTGGGCAGTATCCTGGAGATGGAATTGGGGACATTATTGGGCAGTATCCTAGAGATGGAAGTGGGGACATTATTGGGCAGTATCCTAGAGATGGAAGTGGGAACATTATTGGGCAGTATCCTAGAGATGGAAGTGGGAACATTATTGGGCAGTATCCTAGAGATGGAAGTGGGAACATTATTGGGCAGTATCCTAGAGATGGAAGTGGGAACATTATTGGGCAGTATCCTAGAGATGGAAGTGGGAACATTATTGGGCAGTATCCTAGAGATGGAAGTGGGGACATTATTGGGCAGTATCCTAGAGATGGAAGTGGGAACATTATTGGGCAGTATCCTAGAGATGGAAGTGGGGACATTATTGCGCAGTATCCTGGAGATGGAATTGGGGACATTATTGGGCAGTATCCTGGAGATGGAATTGGGGACATTATTGGGCAGTATCCTAGAGATGGAAGTGGGGACATTATTGCGCAGTATCCTAGAGATGGAAGTGAGGACATTATTGGGCAGTATTCTGGATTTGGAAGTGACGAAATTATTGGGCCGCATTCTGGATTTGGAAGTGAGGACATTATTGGGCAGTATTCTGGATTTGGAAGTGAGGATATTATTGGGCAGTATTCTGGACTTGGAAGTGAGGACATTATTGGGCAATATTCTGGAGATCTAAGTGAGGACATTATTGGGCAGTATTCTGGAGATCTAAGTGAGGACATTATTGGGCAGTATTCTGGATTTGGAAGTGAGGTCATTATTGGGCAGTATTCTGGATTTGGAAGTGAGGTCATTATTGGGCAGTATTCTGGATTTGGAAGTGAGGATATTATTGGGCAGTATTCTGGACTTGGAAGTGAGGACATTATTGGGCAATATTCTGGAGATCTAAGTGAGGACATTATTGGGCAGTATTCTGGAGATCTAAGTGAGGACATTATTGGGCAGTATTCTGGATTTGGAAGTGAGGTCATTATTGGGCAGTATTCTGGATTTGGAAGTGAGGTCATTATTGGGCAGTATTCTGGATTTGGAAGTGACGAAATTATTGGGCCGCATTCTGGATTTGGAAGTGAGGACATTATTGGGCAGTATTCTGGATTTGGAAGTGAGGTCATTATTGGGCAGTATTCTGGATTTGGAAGTGAGGATATTATTGGGCAGTATTCTGGATTTGGAAGTGAGGACATTATTGGGCAGTATTCTGGATTTGGAAGCCTGGACATTATTGGGCAGTATTCTGGATTTGGAAGTGAGGACATTATTGGGCAGTATTCTGGATTTGGAAGTGAGGACATTATTGGGCAGTATTCTGGATTTGGAAGTGAGGATATTATTGGGCAGTATTCTGGATTTGGAAGTGAGGACATTATTGGGCAGTATTCTGGATTTGGAAGTGAGGATATTATTGGGCAGTATTCTGGATTTGGAAGTGAGGACATTATTGGGCAGTATTCTGGATTTGGAAGCCTGGACATTATTGGGCAGTATTCTGGATTTGGAAGTGAGGTCATTATTGGGCAGTATCCTAGAGATGGAAGTGGGGACATTATTGGGCAGTATTCTGGATTTGGAAGTGAGGACATTATTGGGCAGTATTCTGGATTTGGAAGTGAGGATATTATTGGGCAGTATTCTGGATTTGGAAGTGAGGACATTATTGGGCAGTATTCTGGATTTGGAAGCCTGGACATTATTGGGCAGTATTCTGGATTTGGAAGCCTGGACATTATTGGGCAGTATTCTGGATTTGGAAGCCTGGACATTATTGGGCAGTATTCTGGATTTGGAAGTGAGGACATTATTGGGCAATATTTTGGAGATGGAAGTGATGTCATTATTGGGCAGTATTCTGGATTTGGAAGTGAGGAGATTATTGGGCAGTATTCTGGATTTGGAAGCCTGGACATTATTGGGCAGTATTCTGGATTTGGAAGTGAGGACATTATTGGGTAATATTTTGGAGATGGAAGTGATGTCATTATTGGGCAGTATTCTGGATTTGGAAGTGAGGTCATTATTAGGCAGTATTCTGGATTTGGAAGTGATGTCATTATTGGGCAGTATTCTGGATTTGGAAGTGATGTCATTATTGGGCAGTATTCTGGATTTGGAAGTGAGGTCATTATTGGGCAATATTCTGGATTTGGAAGTGAGGTCATTATTGGGCAATATTTTGGATTTGGAAGTGATGTCATTATTGGGCAGTATTCTGGATTTGGAAGTGAGGTCATTATTGGGCAATATTCTGGATTTGGAAGTGAGGTCATTATTGGGCAATATTTTGGATTTGGAAGTGATGTCATTATTGGGCAGTATTCTGGATTTGGAAGTGAGGTCATTATTGGGCAATATTTTGGATTTGGAAGTGATGTCATTATTGGGCAGTATTCTGGATTTGGAAGTGAGGTCATTATTGGGCAATATTTTGGATTTGGAAGTGAGGTCATTATTAGGCAGTATTCTGGATTTGGAAGTGAGGTCATTATTGGGCAATATTTTGGATTTGGAAGTGATGTCATTATTGGGCAGTATTCTGGATTTGGAAGTGAGGTCATTATTGGGCAGTATTCTGGATTTGGAAGTGAGGTCATTATTGGGCAGTATTCTGGATTTGGAAGTGAGGTCATTATTGGGCAGTATTCTGGATTTGGAAGTGAGGTCATTATTGGGCAATATTTTGGAGATGGAAGTGATGTCATTATTGGGCAGTATTCTGGATTTGGAAGTGAGGTCATTATTGGGCAATATTTTGGATTTGGAAGTGATGTCATTATTGGGCAGTATTCTGGATTTGGAAGTGAGGTCATTATTGGGCAATATTTTGGATTTGGAAGTGAGGTCATTATTAGGCAGTATTCTGGATTTGGAAGTGAGGTCATTATTGGGCAATATTTTGGATTTGGAAGTGATGTCATTATTAGGCAGTATTCTGGATTTGGAAGCCTGGACATTATTGGGCAGTATTCTGGATTTGGAAGCCTGGACATTATTGGGTAGTATTCTGGAGATGGAAGTGAGAACATTATTGGGCAGTATTCTGGATTTGGAAGTGAGGACATTATTGGGCAGTATTCTGGATTTGGAAGTGAGGATATTATTGGGCAGTATTCTGGATTTGGAAGTGAGGACATTATTGGGCAGTATTCTGGATTTGGAAGCCTGGACATTATTGGGCAGTATTCTGGATTTGGAAGCCTGGACATTATTGGGCAGTATTCTGGATTTGGAAGCCTGGACATTATTGGGCAGTATTCTGGATTTGGAAGTGAGGACATTATTGGGCAATATTTTGGAGATGGAAGTGATGTCATTATTGGGCAGTATTCTGGATTTGGAAGTGAGGAGATTATTGGGCAGTATTCTGGATTTGGAAGCCTGGACATTATTGGGCAGTATTCTGGATTTGGAAGTGAGGACATTATTGGGTAATATTTTGGAGATGGAAGTGATGTCATTATTGGGCAGTATTCTGGATTTGGAAGTGAGGTCATTATTAGGCAGTATTCTGGATTTGGAAGTGATGTCATTATTGGGCAGTATTCTGGATTTGGAAGTGATGTCATTATTGGGCAGTATTCTGGATTTGGAAGTGAGGTCATTATTGGGCAATATTCTGGATTTGGAAGTGAGGTCATTATTGGGCAATATTTTGGATTTGGAAGTGATGTCATTATTGGGCAGTATTCTGGATTTGGAAGTGAGGTCATTATTGGGCAATATTCTGGATTTGGAAGTGAGGTCATTATTGGGCAATATTTTGGATTTGGAAGTGATGTCATTATTGGGCAGTATTCTGGATTTGGAAGTGAGGTCATTATTGGGCAATATTTTGGATTTGGAAGTGATGTCATTATTGGGCAGTATTCTGGATTTGGAAGTGAGGTCATTATTGGGCAATATTTTGGATTTGGAAGTGAGGTCATTATTAGGCAGTATTCTGGATTTGGAAGTGAGGTCATTATTGGGCAATATTTTGGATTTGGAAGTGATGTCATTATTGGGCAGTATTCTGGATTTGGAAGTGAGGTCATTATTGGGCAGTATTCTGGATTTGGAAGTGAGGTCATTATTGGGCAGTATTCTGGATTTGGAAGTGAGGTCATTATTGGGCAGTATTCTGGATTTGGAAGTGAGGTCATTATTGGGCAATATTTTGGAGATGGAAGTGATGTCATTATTGGGCAGTATTCTGGATTTGGAAGTGAGGTCATTATTGGGCAATATTTTGGATTTGGAAGTGATGTCATTATTGGGCAGTATTCTGGATTTGGAAGTGAGGTCATTATTGGGCAATATTTTGGATTTGGAAGTGAGGTCATTATTAGGCAGTATTCTGGATTTGGAAGTGAGGTCATTATTGGGCAATATTTTGGATTTGGAAGTGATGTCATTATTAGGCAGTATTCTGGATTTGGAAGTGAGGTCATTATTGGGCAATATTTTGGATTTGGAAGTGAGGTCATTATTAGGCAGTATTCTGGATTTGGAAGTGAGGTCATTATTAGGCAGTATTCTGGATTTGGAAGTGAGGTCATTATTGGGCAATATTTTGGATTTGGAAGTGAGGTCATTATTAGGCAGTATTCTGGATTTGGAAGTGAGGTCATTATTAGGCAGTATTCTGGATTTGGAAGTGAGGTCATTATTGGGCAATATTTTGGATTTGGAAGTGATGTCATTATTAGGCAGTATTCTGGATTTGGAAGTGAGGTCATTATTGGGCAATATTTTGGATTTGGAAGTGAGGTCATTATTGGGCAGTATTCTGGAGATGGAAGTGAGGACATTATTAGGCAGTATTCTGGATTTGGAAGTGAGGTCATTATTAGGCAGTATTCTGGATTTGGAAGTGAGGTCATTATTGGGCAATATTTTGGATTTGGAAGTGATGTCATTATTAGGCAGTATTCTGGATTTGGAAGTGAGGTCATTATTAGGCAGTATTCTGGATTTGGAAGTGAGGTCATTATTAGGCAGTATTCTGGATTTGGAAGTGAGGTCATTATTGGGCAATATTTTGGATTTGGAAGTGATGTCATTATTAGGCAGTATTCTGGATTTGGAAGTGAGGTCATTATTGGGCAATATTTTGGATTTGGAAGTGAGGTCATTATTAGGCAGTATTCTGGAGATGGAAGTGAGGACATTATTGGGCAGTATTCTGGAGATGGAAGTGAGGACATTATTGGGCAGTATCCTAGAGATGGAAGTGGGGACATTATTGGGCAGTAGCCTAGAGATGGAAGTGAGGACATTATTGGGCAGTATTCTGGAGATGGAAGTGAGGACATTATTGGGCAGTATCCTAGAGATGGAAGTGGGGACATTATTGGGCAGTAGCCTAGAGATGGAAGTGGGGACATTATTGGGCAGTATTCTGGAGATGGAATTGGGAACATTATTGGGCAGTAGCCTAGAGATGGAAGTGGGGACATTATTGGGCAGTATTCTAGAGATGGAAGTGGGGACATTATTGGGCAGTAGCCTAGAGATGGAAGTGGGGACATTATTGGGCAGTAGCCTAGAGATGGAAGTGGGGACATTATTGGGCAGTAGCCTAGAGATGGAAGTGGGGACATTATTGGGCAGTAGCCTAGAGATGGAAGTGGGGACATTATTGGGCAGTAGCCTAGAGATGGAAGTGAGGACATTATTGGGCAGTATTCTAGAGATGGAAGTGGGGACATTATTGGGCAGTAGCCTAGAGATGGAAGTGGGGACATTATTGGGCAGTATTCTAGAGATGGAAGTGGGGACATTATTGGGCAGTAGCCTAGAGATGGAAGTGGGGACATTATTGGGCAGTAGCCTAGAGATGGAAGTGGGGACATTATTGGGCAGTATTCTAGAGATGGAAGTGGGGACATTATTGGGCAGTATCCTGGAGATGGAAGTGGGGACATTATTGGGCAGTATTCTGGAGATGGAAGTGGGGACATTATTGGGCAGTAGCCTAGAGATGGAAGTGGGGACATTATTGGGCAGTAGCCTAGAGATGGAAGTGGGGACATTATTGGGCAGTATTCTAGAGATGGAAGTGGGGACATTATTGGGCAGTATTCTGGAGATGGAATTGGGAACATTATTGGGCAGTAGCCTAGAGATGGAAGTGGGGACATTATTGGGCAGTATTCTAGAGATGGAAGTGGGGACATTATTGGGCAGTAGCCTAGAGATGGAAGTGGGGACATTATTGGGCAGTAGCCTAGAGATGGAAGTGGGGACATTATTGGGCAGTATTCTAGAGATGGAAGTGGGGACATTATTGGGCAGTATCCTGGAGATGGAAGTGGGGACATTATTGGGCAGTATTCTGGAGATGGAAGTGGGGACATTATTGGGCAGTAGCCTAGAGATGGAAGTGGGGACATTATTGGGCAGTATTCTAGAGATGGAAGTGGGGACATTATTGGGCAGTAGCCTAGAGATGGAAGTGGGGACATTATTGGGCAGTATTCTGGAGATGGAATTGGGAACATTATTGGGCAGTAGCCTAGAGATGGAAGTGGGGACATTATTGGGCAGTATTCTAGAGATGGAAGTGGGGACATTATTGGGCAGTAGCCTAGAGATGGAAGTGGGGACATTATTGGGCAGTAGCCTAGAGATGGAAGTGGGGACATTATTGGGCAGTATTCTAGAGATGGAAGTGGGGACATTATTGGGCAGTATCCTGGAGATGGAAGTGGGGACATTATTGGGCAGTATTCTGGAGATGGAATTGGGAACATTATTGGGCAGTAGCCTAGAGATGGAAGTGGGGACATTATTGGGCAGTATTCTAGAGATGGAAGTGGGGACATTATTGGGCAGTATCCTGGAGATGGAAGTGGGGACATTATTGGGCAGTATTCTGGATTTGGAAGTGAGGACATTATTGGGCCGTATTCTGGATTTGGAAGTGAGGACATTATTGGGCCGTATTCTGGATTTGGAAGTGAGGACATTATTGGGCCGTATTCTGGATTTGGAAGTGAGGTCATTATTGGGCAGTATTCTGGATTTGGAAGTGAGGACATTATTGGGCCGTATTCTGGATTTGGAAGTGAGGACATTATTGGGCCGTATTCTGGATTTGGAAGTGAGGTCATTATTGGGCAGTATTCTGGATTTGGAAGTGAGGACATTATTGGGCAGTATCCTAGAGATGGAAGTGGGGACATTATTGGGCAGTATTCTGGATTTGGAAGTGAGGTCATTATTGGGCAGTATTCTGGATTTGGAAGTGAGGACATTATTGGGCCGTATTCTGGATTTGGAAGTGAGGACATTATTGGGCCGTATTCTGGATTTGGAAGTGAGGTCATTATTGGGCAGTATTCTGGATTTGGAAGTGAGGACATTATTGGGCAGTATTCTGGATTTGGAAGTGAGGACATTATTGGGCAGTATTCTGGAGATGGAAGTGAGGTCATTATTGGGTAGTATTCTGGATTTGGAAGCCTGGGCATTATTGGGCAGTATTCTGGATTTGGAAGCCTGGACATTATTGGGTAGTATTCTGGAGATGGAAGTGAGAACATTATTGGGCAGTATTCTGGATTTGGAAGCCTGGACATTATTGGGCAGTATTCTGGAGATGGAAGCCTGGACATTATTGGGTAGTATTCTGGATTTGGAAGCCTGGACATTATTGGGTAGTATTCTGGAGATGGAAGTGAGAACATTATTGGGCAGTATTCTGGATTTGGAAGTGAGGACATTATTGGGCAGTATTCTGGATTTGGAAGTGAGGACATTATTGGGCAATATTTTGGAGATGGAAGTGATGTCATTATTGGGCAGTATTCTGGATTTGGAAGTGAGGAGATTATTGGGCAGTATTCTGGATTTGGAAGTGAGGTCATTATTGGGCAATATTTTGGATTTGGAAGTGATGTCATTATTGGGCAGTATTCTGGATTTGGAAGTGAGGTCATTATTGGGCAATATTTTGGATTTGGAAGTGATGTCATTATTGGGCAGTATTCTGGATTTGGAAGTGAGGTCATTATTGGGCAATATTTTGGATTTGGAAGTGATGTCATTATTGGGCAGTATTCTGGATTTGGAAGTGAGGTCATTATTGGGCAATATTTTGGAGATGGAAGTGATGTCATTATTGGGCAGTATTCTGGATTTGGAAGTGAGGTCATTATTGGGCAATATTTTGGATTTGGAAGTGATGTCATTATTGGGCAGTATTCTGGATTTGGAAGTGAGGTCATTATTGGGCAATATTTTGGATTTGGAAGTGATGTCATTATTGGGCAGTATTCTGGATTTGGAAGTGAGGTCATTATTAGGCAGTATTCTGGATTTGGAAGTGAGGTCATTATTAGGCAGTATTCTGGATTTGGAAGTGAGGTCATTATTAGGCAGTATTCTGGATTTGGAAGTGAGGTCATTATTAGGCAGTATTCTGGATTTGGAAGTGAGGTCATTATTAGGCAGTATTCTGGATTTGGAAGTGAGGTCATTATTAGGCAGTATTCTGGATTTGGAAGTGAGGTCATTATTAGGCAGTATTCTGGATTTGGAAGTGAGGTCATTATTAGGCAGTATTCTGGATTTGGAAGTGAGGTCATTATTGGGCAATATTTTGGATTTGGAAGTGATGTCATTATTGGGCAGTATTCTGGATTTGGAAGTGAGGTCATTATTAGGCAGTATTCTGGATTTGGAATTAAGGACATTATTGGGCAGTATTCTGGATTTGGAAGTGAGGTCATTATTAGGCAGTATTCTGGATTTGGAATTAAGGACATTATTGGGCAGTATTCTGGATTTGGAAGTGAGGTCATTATTAGGCAGTATTCTGGATTTGGAAGTGAGGTCATTATTAGGCAGTATTCTGGATTTGGAATTAAGGACATTATTGGGCAGTATTCTGGATTTGGAAGTGAGGTCATTATTAGGCAGAATTCTGGATTTGGAATTAAGGACATTATTGGGCAGTATTCTGGATTTGGAAGTGAGGTCATTATTAGGCAGTATTCTGGATTTGGAAGTGAGGTCATTATTAGGCAGTATTCTGGATTTGGAAGTGAGGTCATTATTAGGCAGTATTCTGGATTTGGAAGTGAGGTCATTATTAGGCAGTATTCTGGATTTGGAAGTGAGGTCATTATTAGGCAGTATTCTGGATTTGGAAGTGAGGAGATTATTAGGCAGAATTCTGGATTTGGAATTAAGGACATTATTGGGCAGTCATGGGAGAAGAAAGGATTACAGGAGATACTGTTTGGTTCTGGTATGAATGGATCCACAAGAAATCACTGCCAAGGCGAATTGTCTGAGCTTTGGTGATAAATGTCGTGGCTTAGGAGGAAGTTTTTGGATCCATCTCTATCTGACAGCAGAATGCATGGCTCACTGGGGAGGCCAGTCTTGGGCTGGTCTGAGCTGTTTTGTGTTGCCTTTGTTTTTCAATATTAATGCCATATACGATACTAAACATACTTTTCTTGACTCAAAGGCCATATGCTATTTTGGCTGTTTTGAAGCTATGTGCCATAAAAGATGGGGCTGATGAGGGCCTCATTAGGACATGACTTACTTGGACTCCTGCTGTGTTCCGCGATTGCTGACTCTTCTCAGACTCTGCGGATAATGTAGCTCGAGTGTCACCACCTTTGTGAGTGCAGGACAAACATCTCCAAGTGCCACTGAGCAGATATAGAAACAAAACAAAAATGAGTGATAGATCAGCTCAGACAAACAGGCAGGCGAGCATTAGGAGAGGAAATACATTGCTATAAATTTAAGATGCAAATATAAGAGCCTTATAACGAGGGTGGGTGTATACAGAGTATTATAATAGTTTTATAACGAGGGTGCAGTGCATCACAGAGAGAATTATACTGATAATTTTATAACAAAGGTGGGATGTGTCAGACCGAGTATTAGAATTGAAAGCTTCATAATGAGGGCCTCTATCAGATGAGGATGTGATTATCTTCGTGTTCAGCTGTGATGCTCCCCACAGTCAAATATCCTGCCAAGTCTGACTGAGATCAATGGATAGGAAAATTAGGCAGTATGTATTATGGGCAACCAATCAGATATTACCCATTATACTGTATCGCCACAAGTTAAAATTACCCACTGCCTGTGCTCACACATGAAGACTGGCAGCTTGGGTGGGGTACCAGAGACATCTGACATCTGTAAAACAGCACCAGGATGTCAGCAGATGGTTTAAACTAACACACCTTCTCAGTATCGTCAGAAGCACCATCTTTTGCATGAGATTTTAAACGGAGGCCCTGTCTGCCCTCTCGAGTGGATGTAAAGGATATCATTACACTACTTGAAGAAGAGCAGGGGAGTTATCCCAATGTCTGAGCCATCATTTGTCCTTTAAAGCCAACATCACAAAAAACAGATTGACTAGGACACTCATCTCATTGATGTTTGTGGGACCTAGCTGAGTGCATATTTACCTACGTAGCAGCCTTAGCTGAACCACATTTAAAGGGATGGTTTCGACATATTGAATAGCATAATGTGTTGTAAACTGTGACCAGGTTCCATCTGAGACTTTTCAATGGGAGACAGGGTTAATATAAAACAGAAACAAGTTCATTTGTTTCCCTTCAATTTTCTCCGTTTCTCTCCTGAAAGCATTGACTCCCACTAAGGTACTGTTCCACGCTCACTGACTTCCCTCTGGCACCTCACCTGAGTAGGCATTCTTCTTGTGTTAGTCTGGACTGTGACTGCAGGCATCGCATTAAACTGTGGGACATTACAGCCAAACTCCATCCTATCCTCTCCTGATGTTGATGCATACACTTGTTAGTAGGTGTCGCTGCATAGTGCTCAGGAGTGAAAGAAGAAAAGACTTGGATTTTTATGGTTCTTTTCATGACCTCTGGGTGCCCAAATTGATTTACCACCAATGATATACTTTTGAAGTGTTGTCACCGTTGGAAACATGGTCGTCTATTTGCATACAGCAAGGTCCCATAAACAGCAATGTGATAATTACCAGATAAACTGTTTTATGGTTGTTGAGTGGATGCTGGGGAGGACTCCCCTGCTTTGAGGTAGCACCATGGGGCCTTTTACATCCACCTGAGGGGGCAATCGGCCTCAGTTTAATCTCTCATCCAAAAGACAGCTCCTCTGGCAGTGAAGCACTCCCTCAATATTGCAGTGAAGTGCCAATCAGGAGTATGTGCTCAAGTCTCAGAGTGGGGCTTGAACCCACAGCTTTCTGACTCAGAGGCAAGATACTGCCAACTGAGCCACAGCTGATACAGATAACTGATTGAAACTGGGTCTTTCCCACGCTGTATGAGATAAGGACTTCGCATCAGCAGGTGATGTAGAAGTTAATTTGTTTTCCTTAACTGGCACAGGCACAATGGGCTGAATGGCCTTCTCTGCTGTATCATTCTATGATTCTATGAAGTGATGTATTTTTCTGCAGCTCTAGTACTTACGTGGGTATTTCTGTGAGGGGAGGTACAAGGCAGCCTAAATGAAAGGCTCTCGGACAACCATCACAGCAGATCAGCTCGCCTCCATCTCTGCACGCTGCGCATTCGTCATCGTTCTTCTGTTTGGGTAGGAAACAAGGGAAGGATGTGAGAACCACTCAGGGGCAAACCTAGACCTGGAAAGGAACTACCAGATGCAGGGCACTTGAGAGCCTTACTCGTACTCGCCTCATGGGAACTTTATAATTTATTACTGTACTGAAATGTCCTGCCCGCTACTCGATTCTGGCATTCCATCACTGGCCATTTTGATCCATATGCCTCTAAAATAAACCCAGTGAAGTTTTTGGCACCTTAACCTGGCCAGTAGAAGTCTGAGACATGTAGACTCACCCAAGCCTTTCTTTTTGCTGGCAAGCAAAGCAGAATCATTTATACCCTCATCACCTCTCCTCCAAACATTGGGAAGAATGAAGCCACTGTCTTCAGCCCCTGCCACAAACTTCATTCCCTTGCCATTGATTCCAACCCCCTCCATGACCATTGTCTCACTTTGAACCAGGTTATTTGCAACCTCAGTATTCTACCTGATCCTGAACTGAGTTTCAAATCCCATATCCTCTCCATTTCAAAGACTGCCTACTTCCACCTCTGTAACATCAACCCTTGCCTCAGCCCATTTGGTGATGAAACTGTCATTCACATCTTTGTCACCTTCAGACTTGAATATTCCAATGCTCTCCTGGCTGACTTCCCATTCTCCATGCTCTGTAAACTTCCGCACATCCAAAATTCTAAATCCCAAATCTTCTTGTGCACCAAGTCCTTACCACATATTAATCCTGTCCTTGATGACTTGTATGGACTCCTGGTCCCCAAAACCTGCAAACTAAAATTCTCACGCTTGTGTTCAAATCCTTTCATGACCTCGTACCTCCCTCTCTCTTAACTTCCTCCAAACATACAACCCCCTCCCAGAACTATCCATTCCTTTGACTCTGGTCTCTTGGACATCCCACTCTACCTTCACCCCACCATTGGCGTCTTGCCCTCAGCCAGCTGGACCCCAAAATCCAGAATTCCTTGCCTAAGCTCCTTCCCTAAACTCCTCTGTCTTTCCGTCTCTCCCTCCTCATTTAAGACCCTCCCTAAAGCCCAATTCTTTTGACCTAATATCTTCCTCTTTGGTTTAGCATCTATTTTAGTCCGATTTCGCCTCTGTGAAGTGCTTTGTGATGTTTTTTCTACATTAAACGCTTTATGAAAACGCAATTTTTTGTTGTCATTGTTGTTCTGCAATACCTGTGCCAGGGATAATCCTCTGCAGCGAGTACCCAACTTCCAGGTTTTGCTCCTGCTTTTCCCTCCGAGATCCTCAGGCTTACTGATTGCGTGCGCATCTCCGGCATCCTTAATTCCCTTTTTTGAAATTCCTGAATGGAATGTATCAGACGTCAATATTTCTTATAGAACTTCTCATAGAATCATAGAATGATACAGTGCAGAAGGTGGCCATTTGGTCCATCATGCCTATGCCAGCTCTTTGAACAAACTATTCAATCAATCTCATTCCCTTGCCCTATCCCCATAGCCCTGAAAATCTTTCCCTTCAAGTATTTATTCAATTCCCTTTTAAAAATTATTATTGAATGTGCTTCCACCACCCTTTCAGGTAATGCGTTCCAGATCACAACAACTCGCATGAGGCAATTCCCCTCATTTCACCTCTGGTTCCTTCATCAATTACTTTAAATCTGGTTACTGACCCTTCTGGTACTAATAACAGTTTCTTCTTATTTACTCCGTCCAAACCCTTCATGATTTTTGAACTCCTCTAGTAAGTCTTCTTTTAACCTTCTCTGCTCTGAGAACAATTCTAGCTTCTCTAATTATTCCATGTAGCTGAAGTCCCATGCCCCTAACACCACTCTAGTAAATCTGCTCTGCACCCTCTCTCGGGCCTTGTCTTCCTTCCTAATGTGTGGAGCCCAGAATTGGACACAATCCTCCAGCTGGGGCCTAACCAGCGATTTATAAGGGTTTAGAATAATTTCCTTGCTTTTGTTCTCTGTGCCTCTGTTTATAAAGCCAAGGATCCCATATGCTTTTTTAAATACGTCTCGCCCTGTCCTGCCACCTTCAAAGATTTGTGTCCATACAACTCCGGGTCTCTCTGTTCCTGCACCTCCTTTAAAATTGTACCATTCAATTTATATTTCCTCTCCTCATTCTTTCCACCAAAATGCATCGTTTCACACTTGTCTGCATTAAGTTGCAACTGTCATTTCATTAATCTGCATATGCTGTCCTGAAATCTTTTCCTATCCTCCTCACTGTTTACTACAGTTCAGAGTTTTGTAACATCCGCAAACTCAGTTGGGGCCTAACTAGTGATTTATAAAGGTTTAGCATAACTTGCTTGCTATTCTACACTGGCAGCAGTGGCAGTGCCTCTGGGTCAGAAGAGGACAATCTCTGTGCAATTACTTCTGGCAACTTTGAGCCAGGCTCCTTCATGCTCCTTGTCAGTGACAGGAAGCTGTCTGGCAGGCCAGCCAATGCATCCAGCATCTCAGTGTGCATGCCCGTCAATGGACTCCTGTATGCCACCCTGTCAAGGTCCTCCACTGCAGCCTCGCCTTCTGGGGAGCTGACAAACAAACCGCCTTGGAGAAGTTACAGAAGAGATTTACTAGAATGGTTCCAGGAATTTGTGCGGATAAACTGGAGAAGCTGGAGTTCCTTAGAGCAGAGAATACTTAAGTTTAAAATCAGGAAGGGTTTAAATAGAATAAATAAAGAGAAATAGTTTCCAAAGGCTGAAGAGTCAATAACTAAAGGGCACAGACTTAAAATGATTGGCAAAAAAACCAGGGTTTTTAAAATCATAACCTGGGACCAAATAATGTGTTGGGTAATCAGCTTGTTTAATATGCACATTGTTTGGCCACGCTCAGTAATTATTTTATATCAGCAGTCAAGACAGTAGCTGCTTGACGGCAGAGGAAAAACTTTTTATGCAATGAGTAGTTAGGATTTGGAATGCACTGTCTGATGGGTTGGTGGATACAGATTCAGTAGTAGCCTTCAAAAAGGAATTGGAGAAGTAATTGAAGGAGAAAAAAATTGCAGAAATATGGGGAAAATGTGGAGGGATGAGACTAACAGGATTGTTCTTTGAAGGAGCCAGTGCAGGCTTGATGGGCTGAATGGCCTCCTTCTGTATTATTCTATGATTCTATGATCTAACTAGCTTCTCCCTTTATTTTCTAGTGTGAGTAAAATGGAGAGATGCAATTCCGATAATAAATCTATGTCCTCTGGTTACCGATCCTCCTGCCACCGGAAACAATTTCTCCTTGTCTACTCAATCAAAACCCTTCATAATCAAAACTTCAAATCCCAGATTATTGACATTTATTCTCCCTGCAGGAACCTCTGAAATCAATACTCTGATTAGCCCAGCATCTTGAATGGGTGGGTCTTTTAACGGTCACAAATCACCATGAAATTTTATGGGCTCCCATAAAAATGGACACCATTCAGTTTACAGACATATCTCTGGGGTGGGAAGCAGGGAATGGGATATGGCCTGTTATGAACGTTCCATGGAGAGTCACAGGACAACACTACATGGTACATTGATCACCTGGAAAATCTGCCATTGTCTACTCCCAGTCATCATTACTCTCTATAATATACACAGGGTATCATTACTTTTTAAAACATGCACAGGGGTACTGTTACTCTCTATAATATACACAGGGGTGCTGTTACTCTACAATATACATGGTGATGCTATTTTCTATGATATACACAAGGGTGTTGTTACTCTCTATAATATACACAAGGCTGCTATTACTTTCTATGATACACACAAGGGTTCTCTTGCTCCCTATAATGTACACAGGGTGCTCTTGCTCTCTGTAATACACACCAGGCTGCTATTACTTTCTATGATATACACAGGGGTGTTGTTAGTCTCTGTAACATACATTGAAGAAGTTACTCTGTCATAAAGCAGAAAGTGTTGGAAATACTCAGCAGGTCTGGCAGCATCTGTGGAGAGAGAAACAGAGTTAATGTTTCATGTCTGGGACCTTTCATCAGAACTGGCAAAAGCTAGAAATGTAAAAGGCTTGAGCAAGTGAAAGAAGGGAAGGGGAAGAAGAACAAAAGAGAAGGTGTGTGATAGAGTGGAGCGCAAGAGAGATAAATGGCAGAGATGTCACTGAATAAAAGGCAAAGGGAGTGCTGATAGTTGTAGTAAAAGACAAAGCATTAGTCCGGAGAAAGTGTTAATAGTCACTCTGTAATATAAGCAGGTGGTGTCAATACTTTATAATACACAGAGGGGCTACCATTCTGTAATATACCAAGGGGCCATTATTCTATTATGTACAGGGGCTACTTTTCCTTCTAATATACACAAGGTTGTTGTTACTTTCTGTAATTTAAACAGAGGTCAGCATTCTCCATAACATATACAGGGGATATCTTTATCTATCATAAACAGAAGGGCTGTTAATCTCCACATTATACACAGTTGCTGCTATTTTTTGTAACATACATGAGCAGCTATCCAAATATACAGAGAGGATGCTATTCTTTATAACATGCATAGGGACTGCTTGAAATGGATTATAATCCTAGCCCCTTTTTGGGACCATTCTGGATCAGGTGTATTCCTCAAATGGTCACTCTCACTTAAGGTTGAGAAAAACAGATCTCACAGACACTTGAATGGGTCTGAAAAACTGATACAACTCTCCCCAAAGGAAAGGAATCACCTGAGAATATTACCACCCTCCGGATAGCCTTTTTAACAAGTTTTAGCCAGATTATAACAACCCTGATATTGTAAGGGTCCGGGCACCTCTCCTCAATAATGTACCTCCCCACCAAGGAGTGTACAGAGGCGGGTTCTCGAGTTTCTGATACAAAAGGCTATATGAGACAATATAATTTCTAAATTATATAAAAGTTTATTAAAGAACCAAACATGCAATTCACATTTGAAGTCAATCACAATATTAGTAGTTCAAGGAAAAGAAAGTATAACCTTGTTTCTAGTAGAGAATCTAATTTTTAATCTAAATATGGTTACAGAAAAATATTTAAGATATCCATCAACATTAAAAATAAAATTTACCTTAAATTACCAGGTAGAAAACTACAGAGTTTAGCGTGATACCTCTATTCCAATTAAGGGGAGAACAGTCATTCCCTCACTTCAGTAACCGTACCTTTACTGTGAGAAATGCTGGACAGAATCGAATGAATCTAAAGATCCATTGTGTGGTTCCAATATTTACATTTTTCCTAAGCTGCATAACAAATCTTTTTTACATATGGTGGTGTTACCTGTTGTGCAAGAATGTTCATCCCCCTTCTTTTCCAAATAAGGTTGCCTAACTGTTAATTTTATAAAGATCCACTTTCTTTAATTTCTAAGAAAAGCTGAGCCAACAGGAAGCTGGGAATGCACATACTGCTCAATTTCCCTATAGGTAGCTGGAAGTTGCAAATGCTGGTCAGTTTCCTAGGGCTGGATTTTTTTCATCTCCTGATGTTGGGCTCTGTGTTTGGGGAGCCGGAAGATCAGAGCAGCAGTGGCCTGCCACGCAACCAGAAGCCGGGATTTCCGGGCCCAATCATCCCGGCGGCTGGGAAGCCCCGTGGTAGCCCCTTAGCCGCTCTGCGACGGGACCCTGGTTTAAATATTCATATTAACTTCATGTATTCATTTAAAAGGAATTCCCAGCGATTTTAACTGCGGTTCCAGATCTCAGTATGATGGGCGGCATTCAGGCGCCTTCACTTTCCCGTCCAGGGAAAGCTGCTGCCACTGAGGTGGGAAAGGGGGGAACTCAGCAATTGCAGTGTAATGTGGGGTGGGGGTGGGGGAAATGGGGTGAACTCTGCAATTTTACTATATTGGGGGGAGGAGCAGTGGACTCTGCATTTGTGCAGTTGGGAGTGGAGAAGGGGTCCACTCTGCACTTACTGCAGCTGGGTGGAGAAGGGGTCCACTCTGCGATGTTAGTGTAGAGGTGGGGGGGGGGGGAATATGCATTTTCAGTGTAGTGGTGGGGGGGGGGGAAACGGGGGCAAATTTGCATTCTCTATGCAGGGCTCGCAGCCCTTTAAAAATGGCGCTAGTGCCTGCGCATAGACAGTTGATGGCGTTCATGGTGTCGCTGAGGCCGCCCCGCCACATGATTGTGGGGGGCAGCCGCCCGGCATATTTTAATGAGCTGTTGGGCTCAAGATCGTGAAGGCGTGGCGGTGAGCAGCCGGTGCATGCTGACTGCCATATTTTACGCCCGCTGCTGCTCCTGGTGGCAGGAAAACAAAATCCAGTCCCAAATCACCCAATTGTATTTTAAGATTCTAACTGTGTTTTCTGGATTCTGTTGACCGTGATTTAGGTTTATCCGTAGAAAACCTTGTTATCAATTGTTACTCTATGGTAGTTTACATGATTGTTTATAACATCTGTGTTATCAATATCTTGCAGCGTGATGAGGTTACTTGACTTTTATAGGTGAGTTTCTCTTACCAGAAGCTGCCTTTATGCTGCAGGTTGAGGCCATTATGAACAGGATGAGGCATGTCTTTCAGCCAAGAAGCGTGTCCAGATATGCCTATGAACTTATTCTAACCTTTCAGGCAGATGAACTCTGCTTTTATTTTTTTAACCCCTAATTCATAGGAAAAATAACTTTTAACCTTATAACCCCTTATTTTGGCCAGAGTCCTTCACATGCTATCCTTGCAATATATACTGGGGACTATGATTCTGTATAATATAGACATCCCATCCCTGCAATTCACAAGGTCACAAGATAACTCCGGGTGAGGAAGCCCTTTGGCTCATTTTATTTCATCTTTCCAGTTACTAACTAACTGACCAGTGGAAATAGCTTTTTCTGATTTTCCTTAACAAAGTCCCTCATAATTTTGAACTCTTATTTAAGATCTCCTCTGAACCTTCTATGATCTAATGAAAATAGCCCCATTTCCTGCAGCTTTTCCTCCTAACTAACACCTGTCATCCCTGATATCATCTTAGTAAATCTCTTCTGCAGTCTCAACATGCCCTTGAAATCCTTATTACTGTTCCCCAAACTGGACGCAATCCACTCTGGAAAAATGTCTATTAATCATTACTCCCTATTTTCTGCATCTCGAGCAACTTCTTATCAATGCTACCACATTTTCATTAATACTGTCCGTTTTCATTTGATCAACAAGCGTCCTATGGGATGCCTTTGAAAAACATCTATTGCATTTCCTTTATCAATATACTCTGTTATTACCTCAAAGAACTCTATTATGTTCTCAGACATGCCTTGTCTTTTATAAATCAATGTGGGCTGTCCTTAATTAACCCACTTCTTTTCAGGTATATATTTGTTTACCCTACATTATGACCGTTTTTAGCTTACTTTTACTGATATTAGGCTGACTGGTCCATCCTTATCTCTCTTATCCTGTTTTGAACAGAGCTGTTACTTTGTCAGACCAACAATTCTCTGGCATAATTTTGAAATCCAAACGTGTTTGAAAGATTGTGGTTAGAGCCTCTGTTATTTCCTCTCTGATTTCCCTAAGCATTCTACAATGCTTTCCATCAGTCTCTGTTACCTTTTCCACTTTGAGTTCTCCCACTTTTTGATGTACTATTTCCTTATCTATAGTTATCCTATTTAATTGCCTGACCTTAACCTTTCATTCCCCCTACCAGACTCTTCTGTGAAAACTCCGGCAGAGTATTCATTTAGTAGTCCTCTAGATTTTCTTTGTCAACTTTAATTAACACAACCCTTTCTTTAACTTTAGGTTACTTTCCACATTGCCACACATACAAGAGGTGTGACGATGAAAAGTTATGGACTAAAACTGAAAAGTTATAAAAATTGACTTAGTCTTTTAAAAAATGGATCTGTCTTTTAAAAAGTGAACAATGTACTCCAAAATGGCCACCGAAGGTTAAAAAGCTTGGCCTTTATATAGTCTAACTGTCTGACAGGAATAAAGGAATACCTTCAAAGCTATGAGGTGTCAAGTGCACCCACCTTACACCCATCCTGAAACATTCCAAAATTGAATGGGTTCTCCCAAACAAAGAAGGTGTGAAGTAGAAACATCATTACTGGATTATTCTCATCCTGGGCCAGTGTGTGATCACCATGGGGGACAGACCAAAGTGTCTCCTACCAGAAGATGATGTGACAAACTTTTTATCTTAAAAGGGCAACCCTCAAAGAGAGAGAGAGACATCTGGAAAGTAGCAGCCAAGAAGCTTGTTTCCAGCTAAGGGGTTGAGAGAAATCCAGCAAGAAGGAAGCACCCTGATTTAGAATTCTACATTTACACTTATACAGCAGTGAATTGGAAGTGATCCACTATCTTCAACTGAACTTTCAACCAAGAGGGAAACCTACTAACATCTCAGGCCTGCAACCAATGAGAACTTGACTTCTGAACGAATTCAACAGGTTTACCATGACCCCTGAAACCTACTCCCTCTTACGACCACTTACCCCTTTTCCTCTCCATCTGTCTCTTCATATGTGTGTGTGTGTGTGCGCACGAGCGAATGCGTGAGTGGATGTGGTTGCGACAATTTTGGGTTAAGGTGTATTGATCAATAAATAATTGATTTTCTGTTTTAAACCTATAAGAAAACTGTTGCTGTCTGTTTATTTGACAAATAAAACATAAAAGTGTTAAACAGAACACACTTGCTGCAGTCAGGTGGGACTTGAACAGTGGGAACCACCCGAACCCCTCACAACGTGACCACAACAATGCGCACAGTGGTGCAGTGGTTAGCACCGCAGCCTCACAGCTCCAGGGACCCGGGTTCAATTCTGGGTACTGCCTGTGCAGAGTTTGCAAGTTCTCCCTGTGACCGTGTGGGTTTTCACCGGGTGCTCCGGTTTCCTCCCACAGCCAAAGACTTGCAGGTTGATAGGGAAATTGGCCATTATAATTTGCCCTAGTATAGGTAGGTGGTAGGGGAATATAGGAAAGGTGGGGATGTGGTAGGAATATGGGATTAGTATAAATGGGTGGTTGATGGTCGGCACAGACTCGGTGGGCCGAAGGGCCTGTTTCAGTGCTGTATCTCTAAATAAATAAATAAGTATCAGTTTATCTTCCACCTTCCATGTTCTCATGTTTCTTGCTCCGCTCTCTATTTTCTTTTGTACTACCAGCCCTCTATTTGTCATATATCAATTTTAATTTCTCAACTCATTCAATGAACTCCAGCTTTTTCTGCACCCATTTATTTCTTGTGGGGATATGCCTGGTCTGTACCCTCTTGTCTGAACATTTCTCATTGTTTGTGAATGGTGTTACTTACCAATTTATTTCGACTCATTTTTAAAAATCTCGTTCAAATTCACTTTTTACCCAGTCGAATAGCTTTATCTTTAACTGTTTCCTCCAGTTTCAAATTTTTGCAATTATGTTATGGTTGGCCTTTCCTATGTGCTGAAGGCACAGCCACCAATGGTGGAGCAATTAAAATCGGAGATGCTCAAGACATCAGAATTGGAGGAGCGCAAAGATCTTGAAGACTTGTTGGGATGGAGGAGGTTACAGAGATAGAGAGGAGCGAGGCCATGGAAGGATTTGAAAACAAACATGAAGATTTTAAAATTGAGGCATAATCAGATAAGGGAGCCAGTGCAGGTCAGCAGGCACAGGGGTGATGGGTGAACGAGACTTGGAGCAATTAAGATCTGGACAACAGAGTTTTAGATAAGTACAAGTTATGTAGGGTGGAAGATTGGAAGCCGACCGGGAAATCATTGGAATGGTTAACATAAGAGGTAACAAAGGCATGGATGACAGTTTCTGCAGCAGATCAGCTGAGACAGGCTTAGAGTCAGACAATTTTTTGGTAGTAGAAGGAGGCAGTCTTGATAATGGAGCAGATATGCAGTCGGAGACCCATCTCAGTGCCAAACGCAGAACAAAGCTTGTGAATGGTCTGGCTCAGCTTCAGACATTTGCCAGGGATGGAAACAATGGGCAGGGAAAGAAATTTGTGGTGAGGACCAAAGACAGTGGCTTCAGTCTTCCCAATATTTAGTTGAAGGAAATCTATGCTCATCCAACATTGGATGTTGGACAAGCAGTGTGTCAAATCCGAGAAAATGGAAAGGTCCAGAGAGGTGATGGTGAGATAGAGCTGAGTGTCGTTGGCATACATGGGCAACCTGATATTGTGTTTTTGTATGGTATCACAAAGGGGCAACATATAGATGTGAATTAGAAGAGGGTCAAGGATAGATCCTTGTTGGGACGTCAGAAGTAATGGTGCGGGAGTGTGACGAGACGCCATTGTAGGTGATTTTCTGGCTACGATTCAATAAATAAGAATGAAACCAGACTAGTGCATTCCCATCCAGATGGACAGTATTGGAGTGGCATTGGAGGAGGATGGTGTGGCCAATCGTGACAAAGGCTTGAGGCAGGTTGAGAAGGATGAGAAGGGATGGTTTACCATGGTCACAGTCACAAAGTATGTTATTTGCGACTTTGATAAGGACAGATTCAGAACTGTGGTGGGGTTGGAAACCTGACTGTAGGAATTCAAACATGGAACTGTAGGAGAGATGGGCCTGGATTTGAGAGGCAACAACATGTTCAAGGACTTTGGAGAGGAAAGAAAGGTTGGAGATGGGGCAGTAGTTTGCAAGGACAGAGGGATCAAGGGTTTTTTTTGAGGACAGGAGTAATGACGGTAGGTTTGAAGGCGTGGAGGTACAGTACCTGACGAGAGGAAACTGTTAACAATATCAGCTAACAATGGGCGCAGGAAGGGAGCTTGGGCAGTCAACGCTTTGGTTAGAATAGGATCGATTGAGCAAGAGGTGAGTCTCATGGCCAAGCTGCACTTGGGGAGAGCGAGGCAGGAGCTGAGAGAGAATTTAGAAAAAGCCATGAGTTCAGGGTTTGGGTAGCAATGAACATGGGGAGGTTTAACCTGGTAGGCTAGACGAAGGGAGGGAAGTGGCAGATGAAGCAGAACAGATGGTCTTGATCTTTCTGACAAAAAATTCCCTGAGCTTCTTGTACTTGTTGTTGGAGGTGAGGGTGGAGCAGGCAGGGAGGTTGGGCTTAACAAGATAGTTTGTAGTGGAGAAGAGAAGCCGGTCTTTGCATTCCTGAATGATCTTTGAAAGGTGAGCAATTTTAGCAATGGAGAACAGGACCCAATAATGCTTTATGTGATCCAGCCAGGTCTGGTGATAGATGGTCAAACTAAGTGTCCACCAAAAATGTTCAAATCGGCCTCCCTTGGTCTTAAGGGAGATTAGGGGTATACTGGGATGAGGAGAGGTTTCTTCACCCAGAGAGTCCTGAACCTGTGGAATTCTCTGCCATGGAAAGCAGTTGAGGCCAAATCATTAAATATATTCAAGAAAGACTTAGATATAGTTCTTAGGGCTAATGGGATCAAGGGATACGGGGAGAAAGCGGGAACAGGTTACTGAGTTTGGATGATCAGCCATGATCCTATTGAACGGCGGAGCAGGCTCGAAGGGCTGAACGGCCTACTCCTGCTTCTATTTTTCTATGTTTCTATATCAGGGGAATGGCTCAGGTGAGAGAGAGTAATGGTTTTAATGGGGGCAAGACCTTCAAAGTTGGAGGGGTTGTGACTTAGAAAATTGGTAGCTGCAGAGAAGTCATGATGAATTGGAGGCCAAAGTCTAAATGGTTAGGAATTTGGAAATGTAGTGATAAGTGATTTGAGGGAGAGATTTTTTTTCTGGGAAAGACACAAAAAGTAAAGCAGTTGGGCGGGGAAAGGGGAATAAGGGTAGGGAGCAAAATATAAGGAAATGATTAAACCACATTGAATTAACCCTGCTCCTTTGCCATTATATTACTTTTACCCGAGCTAATATACTATGGCCTGTTTTTCCTGTGGTTTGCTCTAATATGCAACATACCTATCTATCTCCTTTCCACTGTACCAGTTCCTTACCTATTGCTCAACTCAAACCAAATCAATTGAGTTTTTGTACCATTTCCTATATAATCAATATGTTTTAGTTCTAAAAAGTTCTATTTTCCTATTCTATCCACCCTGAATACTTTATAACAAGGAAGGAGGAACCAAAGGAAGAAGGAACACTTAATATTCCTGGCTACAAGATACTAAGGAAAGGTAGGGAAGGAGGAACAGAAGGCGGGGTTGCAGTATTGATCAAAATGGATGATATACCTGAGGGTTCAATGGCAGAATCTACTTGGTTAGAATTAAGGAACAATAGAGGAGCTATTATGCTACTGGGTGTATACTATAGGCCACCAAATAGTGGGAAGGAGATGGAGGCAAATTGTAAGCAAATTGCAGAAAGGTGCAAGAACTATAGCATAGCGATAACAGGGACTTCAATTAACCTAACATAGACTGGGAAGATAATAGTGTAAAGGGCAAACAGGGGAAGGAATTCTTGAAATGTGTACATGAGAACTTTCTTGATTTGTCTGTTCCCAGCCCAATGAGGAAGGAAGAAGTGCTGGATCTTGTTCTGGGGATTGAAGTGGGGAAAATATAGCATGATTCAGCAAGAGAACATTTGGGAAACAGTGATCACATATCATTAGGTTTAAAGTAGTTATGGAAAAGGATGAAGAAAAATCAAATGTGAAAATACTCATCTGGAGGAGGGCTAATTTCAGCAAATTGGAAAGGGATCTGGCCCAGAGGAACTGGAATCAAAATCTGATAGTTAAAACAGTAAATGAGCAACAGAGGTCTTCAAAGAGGCGATGGTTTGGGTACAGACTAGACACATTCCCATGACGGGAAAAGGAAGGGGATCCAAAACTAGAGCTAAAGATATAGAGATGAAAATGAATCAGAAAAAGGAGGCTTATGACAAATGTTAGGTTCATAATTCAGTAAAGAACCAAGCTGAAGACAGAAAGTGCAGGTGAGAACTGAAAAAGGAAATAAGTGGGGCAAAGAGAGTGTATGAGAATAGATTCACAGGTATCATAAAAGGGAAACCAAAAGTCTTTGATAAACATACAGACTTGTTAGCAAAATTGAAGCTCACAGGATTAAAGGACAGTGGTTGCGTGGATACGGAATTGGCTAACCAACAGAAAGCAGAGAGTAGTTGTGAATGGTTGTTTTTAAAGGGGAGTGTGCAATGCTGTCCCCCAGGGGTTGGTGTTAAAGGACTACTCTTTCTGATATATATTAATGACCTGGTCTTGGTGTTGGATATAGAGGGCATAATTTCAAAGTTTGCAGATGATGTGAAACTTGGAACTGTAGTAAACAATAAGCGAGAAAGTAACAGACTTCAGGAGAACATTGCCAGACTGGTGAAATGGGCAGAAAAATAGGAGATTGATTTTAACGCAGAGAAGTGTGAACTGATTAATTTTGGTCGGAAGAATAAGGAGAGGCAATATAAACGAAATGGTGCAATTTCAATGTCCCTATTGTACAGGAGCAGAGACACCTAGGGGTGTACATACAAAATTCTTTGAAGGTGGCAGGACCATTTGAGAAGGCTGCTAAAGGGTCGTACGGGCTCTTGGGCTTTCTACATAGAGGTATAGAGTACAAAAGCAAGGAACTGCTACTAATCCCTGATAATTAGACCTCAACTGGAATATTGAGGCCAATTCTGGGCACCACACTTTAGGAAGGATGACAAGGGCTTAGAGAAGGTGCAGAGGAGATTGACTAGAATGATACCAGGGACACGGGACTTCAGTTACATGGAGAGACTAGAGAACCTTGGATTGTTCTCCTTCAAGCAGAGAGGGTTAAAGGGAGATTTGATAGAAGTGTTCAAAATCATGAAGTTAGTTTAAATAAGAAGAAATAACTTCCAGTGGCAGAAAGGCTGGTAAACAGAGGTTAGAGATTTAAGATAATTGGCAAAAGAACCAGAGTTGACATGAGGAATTTTATTTGTGTGAAGCATGTCTGCCATGTCAGCTATGGCTCAGTTGGTAGCACTTTTGCCTTGATCAGCAGGTTGTGGGTTCAAGTTCCACTTCAGAACTTGAGCACAAAAATCAAGGCTGACACACCAGTGTTGTTGGAGATATGATCGTTCAGACGAGATTTAAAACTGAGGCCCGCTTTGCACTCTCAGGTGGGTGTAAAAGATCCTATGGCACTATTTCGAAAAAGACCAGGGGAGTTAACCTTGGTGTCCTGGCCAACATTTAAACCCTCAATCAACATCACAAAACAGACTATCTGGTCATTATCATATTGCTGTTTGTGGGAGCTTGCTGTGCACAAATTGGCTGCCATGGTCCCCACATTACAATAGTGACTACACTTCTTTGGCTATAATGTGCTTTACAATGTCCTGAGGTCATAAAAGGTGTAATATAAATGTAAGTCTTGCTTTTCTTTTCTTTCTTCATTTTTCGCAAAGCGAGTTATTGTGATCTGGAATGCACTGCAGATTCAATAATAACTTTCAAAAGGGAATTGGATAAATACTTGAAGGGGAAAACTTTGCTGGGCTCTGGGGAGAGAGCTGGGGAGTGGGATCAATTGTTTAGTTCTTTCAAAGAGCCACCCCAGTCACAATGGACCGAATGGCCTCTTTATCTGCTGTATCATTGAGCGATTCTGTGAATGGTTAGCTTCTAGTACTGCTTCACCTCAAGTTATGTTTCTGTTAAAGCTTTTATATCATACTACCAAGAGCACAATTGGCCCACTTCCTACAATACGATGTGATTGGTTTATTACCTGACTCCAAGACTTGCTTGATGAGAATCCCTTTCACATTTGCACTAGAGGCGGGAAGCTCACTGGTTGCAAGGCTGCTTTCTCTTTGAGGTGGTTGTATTCCTTATTGGAAGGAAAAATTAAAATATGCATGTGTGAACAGCTTCAGACACTGCAAAAAAGTAGAGCAGCATTTCACTGAGACAGAGAAATAACATCACACCAACACAGAGTAGCATGTCACTCACACTGAAACAGTAAAATTTCGCTAAAACAGTACAAAGTCTCAGTGACACGGAGTAACATCTCACTGACATAAAGTAACAATTCACTCACACACAGAGTAACATCTCACTGGCACAGAGTAACAGCTCACTGGCACACAGAGTAACATCTCACCGGCACACAGAGTAACATCTTACTGTAACACAGCGTAAAATCTCACTGGCACAAAGTAATATCTCACTTTAAAACAGAGTAATATCTCACTGGCACAGAGTAACATCACACTGCCACAGAGAGCAACATCTCACTGACACAGAGTAACATCTCACTGTAACACAGAGTAACATCACACTGCCACAGAGAGCAACATCTCACTGACACAGAGTAACATCTCACTGTAACACAGAGTAACATCACACTGCCACAGAAAGCAACATCTCACTAGCACAGAGTAATATCTCAGTGCACACAGAGTAACATCTCACTGATACAGAGTGACATCTCCCTGACACGGAGTGACATCTCACTAACACATAGAGCAACATCTCACGACACATTGTGCAACATCTCACTGACAAAGAATAACATCTCACTGACACAGAGTAACAACTCACTCACACACAGAGTAACATCTCACTGGCACAGAGTAACAGCTCACTGGCACACAGAGTAACATCTTACTGTAACACAGCGTAAAATCTCACTGGCACAAAGTAACATCTCACTGTAAAACAGAGTAATATCTCACTGTAACACAGAGTAACATCACACTGCCACAGAGAGCAACATCTCACTGACACAGAGTAACATCTCACTGTAACACAGAGTAACATCACACTGCCACAGAAAGCAACATCTCACTAGCACAGAGTAATATCTCAGTGCACACAGAGTAACATCTCACTGATACAGAGTGACATCTTCCTGACACGGAGTGACATCTCACTAACACAAAGAGCAACATCTCACGACACATTGTGCAACATCTCACTGACAAAGAATAACATCTCACTGACACAGAGTAACAACTCACTCACACACAGAGTAACATTTCACTGTAGCACAGAGTAAAATCTTGCTGGCACAGAGTAACATCTCACTTTAAAAGAGAGTAACATCTCACTGGCACAGAGTAATATCTCACTGGCATGGAGTGACATCTCACTGACACGGAGTAACATCTCACTGATACACAGAGTAACATCTCACTGACACATTGTGCAACATCTCACTGACAAAGAGTAACTTCTCACAGACACAGAGTAGCATCTCACTGTCACTCAGAATAACACCTTAGTGTCACATAGAATAACATCTCACTGACAGAGTATAAGATCTCACTGATAGGGGCGGCACAGTGACGCAGTGGTTAGCACTCCAGTGACCCGGGTTTGGTTCTGGGTACTGCCTGTGTGGAGTTTGCAAGTTCTCCCTGTTTCACTGGGTGCTATGGTTTCCTCCCACAGCCAAAGAATTGCAGGTTGATAGGTACATTGGCCATTGCAAATTGCCTCTAGTGTAGGTAGGTGGTAGGAGAATTGAGGGAAGGTGGGGATGTGGTAGGGAATATGGGATTAACGTAGGATTAGCATAAATGGGTGGTTGATGGTCGGTACAGACTCAGTGGGCTGAAGGGCCTGTTTCAGTGCTGTATCATTCTATGATAGGGAGTAACATTTTGCTGTCACACAGAGTAACACCTCACCGATACATTGTGCAACATCTCACAGACACAGAGTAACATCTCACTGCCACACAGAATAACACCTTAGTGTCACACAAGAATAACATCTCACTGACAGAGTATAAGATTTCACTGATAGGGAGTAGCATCTCACTGTGGCACAGAGCAGCATCTCAGTGTTACAGAGACTAACATCTGACTGACACAGAGTAACATCTCCAAGATATGGAGTAACATCTCACTGTCATGCAGAATGACATTTCAGTGTCACACAGACTAACATCTCACGGACAAAGAATAACATTTCGCTGTCACACAGAGTAACATCTCACTGACATTGAGAAACATTGAGTAACGTCACCCTGACGCACAGAGTAACATCTCAGTGTTGCACAGACTAACATCTGATTGACACAGTATAATATCTCACTGACACAGAATAATATCTCGTGGACACAGAGTAACACCTTACTGACAAAGAATAATATCTCGCTGTCATACAGAGTAACATCTCATTGACATTGAGTAACGTCACCCTGACGCACAGAGTAGCATCACAGTGTTACACAGACTAACATCTGATTGACACAGTATAATATCTCACTGACACAGTATAACATCTCACTCACACACAGAGTAATATCTCGTGGACACAGAATAATATCTCGCGGACACAGAGTAACACCTTACTGACAAAGAGTAACATCTCAATGGCACACACAGTAACATCTCTGACAGACAGAATACCATCTTACTGATACACAGAGTAACGTCTCACTGACAGAGTAACATCTCACTGGCAATGGGTAACATCTTACTGTCATGCAGAATGATATTTCAGTGTCACACAGACTAACATCTCACTGACATGGAGTAAAAACTCACTGACAAACAGTAACATCTCGTGTCACACAGAGTAACACCTCACTTTCGCACAGAGTAAGTAGTCACTCACAGAGTAACACCTCACTGACAATGGGCAACATCTCACTGACACACAGAGTAACAGCTCACTCACAGAGTACCAACTCACTGTCACAGGCAGTAACATCTCACAGACACAGAGTAATGTCTCACTGTCACACAGAGTAGCATCTCACTTACACAGAGTAACATCTCACTGTCACACAAGGTAACATCTCGCTGACGCACAGAGTACTATCTCACTGTCACACACAGTAACATCTAACTGATACACAGGAACTTCTCACTGACACAGAGTAACATCTCACTGACACACAGAGTAACATCTCACTGGCGCAGAGTAACAACTTACTGACAAATAGTAACATCTCAATGGCACACACAGTAACATCTCACTAACACAAAGTAATATCTCTGACAGACAGCCTAACACCTTACTGACACAGAGTAACCTCTCACTGACAGAGTACCATCTCATTGACGCACAGTATAACATCTCACTTGACAAAGAGTAGCATCTCACTCTCATGCAGAATGACATTTCAGTGTCACACAGACTAACATCTCATGGACACAGTATAGCATCTCAATGAGCAACATCTCACTGACATGGAGTAACATCGCACTGACAAAGAGTAACATCTCATTGTCACACACAGTAACACCTCACTGACACAGAGTTACATCTCACTGACACAGTATAAGATCTGACTGACAGAGAGTAACATCTCACTGACAAACAGTACCATCTTACTGTCACACACAGTCACACCTAACTGACACAGAGTAACATCTCACTGTCACACAGAGTACCATCTCACTGTCACACACAGTCACACCTAACTGACACAGAGTAACATCTCACTGTCACACAGAGTACCATCTCACTGACAGAGTAACATCTTACTGCACACACTAACATCTCACTGACACACAGAGTAACATCTCACTGTCACACAAAGTATCATCTCACTGACACACAGAGTAACATCTCACTGCACACACTAACATCTCACTGGCACAGAATAACATCTCACTGTCACACAGAATGACATTTCAGTGTCACACAGCCTAACATCTCACTGACAAAGAGTAACATCTCTTTTTTTACATGGAGTAACTTTGCATTGACAAAGAGTAACATCTCACTGACAATGAGTAACATCTCAATGTCACACGGAGTAACACCTCACTTTGAAACAGAGTAACTTCTCACTGACAAGAGTAACATCCTGTTTTTATACAGAGTACCATCTCACTGCCACACAGTAACAGCTCACTGACACAGAGTAACACCTCTGGGCGGCGCAGTGGCGCAGTGGTTAGCACCGCTGCCTCACAGCTCCAGTGAGCTGGGTTCGGTTCTGGGTACTGCCTGTGCGGAGTTTGCATGTTCTCCCTGTGACCGCGTGGGTTTCCGCCGGGTGCTCCGGTTTCCTCCCACAGCCAAAGACTTGCAGATTGATAGGTAAATTGGCCATTGTAAATTGCCTCTAGTGTAGGTAGGTGGTAGGAGAATGGTGGGGATGTGGTAGAGAATATGGGATTAATGTAGGATTAGTATAAATGGGTGGTTGTTGGTCGGCACAGACTCAGTGGGCTGAAGGGCCTGTTTTAGTGCTGTATCTCTCTATGACTGTATAACACACAGAGTAACATCTCAGTGTTACACAGAGTGACATCTCACTGACAGAGAATAACATCTCAATGCTATAGAGTAATATCTCACTGACACAAAGTAACATCTCTGATAGACAGAGTAACATCCCAACGATATAGAGTAATATTCCACTGACGCAGAGTAACACCTCACTGACACAGAGTACCATCTTACTGACACACAGAGGAACCTCTCACTGACAGAGTAACATCTCACTGGTGCACAGTATAACATCTCACTGACAGAGAGCATCATTTCACTGACACGGAGAATGACATTTCAGTGTGACACAGGTTAACATCTCACAGCATAGACTAAAATCTCACTGCCAAAGGGTAACATCTCACTGATATGGAGTAAATTCACACTGACAAAGAGTAACACCTCATTTTCGCACAGAGTAAGTAGTCACTCACAGAGTAACATCTGACTGACAAAGAGTAACATCTCACTGACACAGAGTAACACCTCACTGGCACCCAGAGCAACATTGCACTGACACACAGAGTAACATCTGACTAACAAAGAAACCATCTTGCTGACACACAGAGTAACATCTCACTGACACATAGGGTAACATCTGACTAACAGAAAGTAATATCTCACTGACACAGGGTAATATCCCACTGTCACGCAGAATGACATTTCAGTGTCATACAGACTAACATCTCACTGACACAGAGTAACATCTCACTGACACGGAGTAACATCTCACTGTCACGCAGAATGACATTTCAGTGTCACACAGACTAACATCTCACTGACACAGAGTAACATCTCACTGACATGGAGTAACATCTCGCTCTCACATAGAGTAACACCTCACTTTCGCACAGAGTAACTAGTCACTCACAGAGTAACAGCTCACTGACACACAGAATAACATCTCACTGACACAGTATAACATCTCAAATACACAGAGCAACATCTCACTGACATGGAATAACATTGCACTGACACACAGTAACATTTCTCTGACAAAGAGTAACATCTCACTGTCACACAGATTAACACACCACTTTCGCAGAGAATAACTTCTCACACACAGAGTAACATGTCACTGACACACAGAGTAATATCTCACTTTCATACAGAGTAACATCTCACTGTCTCACAGAGTAACATCTCATTGACACACAGGGTAACATCTCACTGACACAGAGTAATATCTCACTGTCATGCAGAATGACATTTCACTGTCACACAGCCTAACGTCTCACTGACACGGAGTAACATCTCACTGACATGGAGTAACATCGCCCTGACAAAGAGTAACATCTCACTGTCACACAGAGTAACATCTCACAGTCACACAGAGGAATATCTCACTGACTCAGAGGAACATCTCACGGACACACAGAGTAAAATCTCACTGACACAGTGTAACATCTCAACAATATAGAGTAAAATCTCACTGACACAGTGTAACATCTCAACAATATAGAGTAATATCTCACTGACGTAGAGGAAAACCTCACACACAAAGTAACATCTTTCTGACACACAGAGTGACATCTCAATGACACAGAGTAACATCTCAATAACACAAAGTAACATCTCACTGACGCAGAGTAACATCTCACCAACGAAAAGTAACATCTCTGACAGACAGAGTAATATCTCACTGACACAGAGTACCATCTTACTGACACACAGAGGAACCACTCGCTGACAGAGTAACATCTCACTGGTGCACAGTATAACATCTCACTGACAAAGAGTATCATCTCACTGCACAGACTAACATCTCACTGACAAAGGGTATCATCACACTGCACAGACTAACATCTCACTGATATAGAGTAACATCTCACTGACATGGAGTAAATTCACACTGACAAAGAGTAACATCTCACTGATAAAGAGTAACATCTCACTGACAAAGAGTAACATCTCACTGACACAGTATAACATCTCACTGATATAGAGTAACATCTCACTGATATAGAGTAACATCTGACTGACATGGAGTAAATTCATACTGACACAGATTGACACCTCACTGACACAGAGTAACATCTCACTGGCGCCCTGAGTAACATTGCATTGACACACAGAGTAACATCTCAGTGACACACAGAGTAACATCTCACTGGCACAGGGTAATATCTCACTGGCACCAAGAGTAACATTGCACTGACACACAGAGTAACATCTCGGTGACACACAGTGTAACATCTGACTAACACAGAGTAACATCTCACTGGCACAGGGCAATATCTCACTGGCACCAAGAGTAACATTGCACTGACACACAGAGCAACATCTCACTGACACACAGAGTAACATCTGACTAACAAAGATAAACATCTTGCTGACACACAGAGTAACATCTCACTGGCACAGCGCAATCTCTCACTGGCACCAAGAGTAACATTGCACTGACACATAGAGCAACATCTCACTGACACACAGAGTAACATCTGACTAACAGAGAGTAACATCTCACTCACACAGGGTAATATCTCACTAGCACAGGGTAATATGTCACTGTCATGCAGAATGACATTTCAGTGTCACACAGACTAACATCTCACTGACACAGAGTAACAGCTCACTGACAAAGAGTAACATCTCACTTTCACACAGAGTAACTAGTCACTCACAGAGTAACCTCACACAGACAAAGAATAACAGCTCACTGACACACAGCGTAAAATCTTACTGATGCAGAGTAACATCTCATTGATACAGAGTAACATCTCACTGACAAAGGGCAACATCTCACTGACACAGAGTAACAACTCACTCACACACAGAGTAAAATCTGACTGATACAGAGTAACATCTGACTCAAACGAAGAGTTAAATCTCACTGATGCTGAGTAACATCTCACTGGCACAGAGTAACATCTCACTGGCACAGAGCAACATCTCACTGGCACACAGAGTAACAGCTCACTGACAGTGCGTAACACCTCACTGACCCACAGAGTAACATCTCACTGACAGATAGAGTAGCATCTCACTGCCACAGAGTAATGTCTTATGAGCACAGAGTAATATCTCACTATTACACAGAGTAACATCTCACTGTCAAACAGTAATATCTCACTGACGCAGAGTAACATCTCACTGACACTGAATAACGTCTCACTGACACAGAGTAACATCTCACTGACACTGAATAACGTCTCACTGACACAGAGTAACATCTCACTGAGAGAGTAACATCTCACTGACACAGAGTAACATCTCACTGACAAAGAGTAACATCTCACTGACACAGAGTAACATCTCACTGACAAAGAGTCACTTCTCGCTGTCAATGAGTAATGTCTCATGAGCACAGAGTAACATCTCACTGACACAGATAAGCATCTTACAAATACACAGAGGTCCCTGGAGCAAAATATATTAATATCCCTGAGGTAAGAAGATCATTCGGGGTCAAGGGCAGATCTCTGAGGAGGGTTGAAATCCAGCTATTGGCAAAAGCAGAGATCCTCAGCTCAGAGGATTTGGGTGGGGAAATCGCTTCAAATTCACTGTAACCCAACAGCAAACAACCAGATTGTTAACCTTGAGGCACACAGCACCCAATTGCAGATATACGTAAGGTTATGTTAAGATTTATAAGACACCTGGTCCTGCTGATGGAAGCTGCCTTCTGAGCTGGGCATGAGTACTGAGTGTTTGGGGGCTAGCCAAACTGTATCAATCCCATTTCCTGAAGATTCCTTCACAGTATGGCTCTATTTAGCTGTGCTGGAATTGTAAACCACTTACCACCTCTATGTGGCACTCTGACAACGCTTGTGTTCTCTGTTTTTCTCGCAATTCTTCCTTTTGATATCATCCCTATAAAGCAACATGGTTAATGCTGCATTGCTGGAAGGGGTTATACCAGGCGTCCAAGTTACTCTTAGATACTCTGCTGTTCCTTGTTCTCTCCTAAAAGTGGTTCAATTTCTAACTGGAAAGGTTGTGCAATCCAGCACCAGTGTAGGACAATCTAGGTCAACAATAATGAGGAGATGCGGCATTGTTGGAGGTACCGTCTATCAGATAAGACATTAAACAAACCGTCAGGCTACTCAGGTGGATCTAAAAGATTCCATGGCATGTTTTTAAGATGGGGGGGGGGGGGGTGGGGGGGGAGTTGTCCCAGTGCCCTGATAACTTCATTCCCACAACCACCAACAAATCAGATTATCAGAGTATGTATTAATTTATTGTTTTGAGGACCTCAATATGAGCACATTGGCATATTATCCACCTAATTACAGTAACTGCACTTCAAAAGTCCTTTGTTGGCTGTAAAGTGCTTTGGGACATCGGAGGAGATAATACGTGCTGCATAAATGCAATTTCACTAACACTGGGGCTGCCCATAGTCCACCATCCATATTAAAGCCAAAATGGCGAGGAAGACAGGGCCCTCAACATCTGGTTAATTACTCAACACCTGACAGGTGTCTTTCAGAACTCTGTGGGTTGGAATTTACGGGCTCCCCGATGGTGGTGTCAGAGGCGGGTGGGTCCCATCAAATCGCGACGGGATAGGCTGACAATGGCTTTCCCGCCCAGAGGCCAATTGAGACCCTTTATGCGGCTTATTAACAGTCACCTAAGGGCCTCTTCCTCCCGCTGCTGCGATTTAACCAGTGGTGGAAGGTGCCTCCACCATGTAGTAGGGTGCCTTGTAATAAAGTGCTCCCTGCAGGCTTTGGGGGATCCCTCCTCTGTGGGCAATCTATGGCCTACGGAGGACCCCCGCCAGAGAAACCTCCACCTCCATTGACCCTCTGCCCCCCTGGACTTCACTCCCACCCTCCCACCCCGCATTGCCAGAGCCTCTTGAACTGGCTCCATTGATCCCTCCTCACTTACTTGAGGGCCGGAGTTCCAGCGCTGGGCCTGGGTCCGAGGCCTCTGCAATACCGGCTGTGGTCACCACTCCCGATGGTGCTGCTGAAACTGCTGAGCCGCCGGCTCTGTGATTGGCCAGCAGCTCTTGCAAGCGGGATCCCCATCTTTAAAGGGACGGAGATTCTGGCAGCCAAAACATCGCTTCTGGAGCAATGAAGGATCGCGCCGGGCAGCTCAAAAAGGCCTAGGTGGGGTTCCCTCTGCCTTTTGGGCCGACACCGGGAGCCCTGCCACCTGCACAAAGTCCATCCATGTGTGTGTCTGTGTGTGTGTCTGTGTGTGTGTGTCTCAGTGCCTAATGTGAGGTAAAAAAAAGGTTGGTGAGCTACAGCTGCAATTAACCACATGGGAATATGATGTTGTGGCGATAATGGAGACCTGGCTCAAAAAAGGGCGGGACTGGATACTAAATATTTTTGGATCTAAGGTGTTCAGGAAAGATAGGGAAGGAAGGAAATGAAGATGGTTGGCAGCATTGATTAAGGAGAATAATACAGTGCTAGAGAGAGGGAATGTCCTACAGGGACCAAGGACGGAGTTTATTTGGTGAGTGTTAAGAAACAATAGAGGCACCGTTCCACAGCTGGGTACACTGTATAGGCCACATACTAGTGGAGAAGATACAAAGGAGCAGGGAAATTACAGAGGTGTGCAAAAACTATACAGTACGGATAATGGGAGACTTTAATTATCCTAATATAGACCGGGATAGTATTAGAATAAAAGGCAGAGAGGGGGAACAGTTTTGGAAATGTGCTCAGGAGAATTTTCTTGATCAGTATGTTTCTGGCCCAACAGGAAGAAGCCATTGCTGGATCTGGTTCTGGGGAATGAGGTGGGTCAAGACAATCAAGTGTTAGTAGGGAAACATTTAGGGAACAATGATAAATTGCAATCAAAGATTGACAGGCAAAACTGTAACGGAACAATGGACAGTCTTTAAAGAGGAGATGGTTCGGGTACAGTCAAGGTACATTTCCAAGAGGGAAAAAAGGAGGGTAACCAAAGCCAGAGCTCCCTGGATGATGAAGAAGATAGAGAGTAAGATGGAGCAGAAAAGCGATGCATTATAATTGATGTCAGGCTGATAATACAATTGAGAACCAGGCTGAATATGGAAAGTTTAGAGGGGAAGTGAAAAAGGAAATAAGAGAAGCAAAGAGAGAGTATGAGAAGAGACTGGCAGCTAACTTAAGAGAGAATCCAAAAGTCTTCTTTTGGCATATAAATAGTAAAAGGGTGGTCAGAGGATTTGTGGAGTCAATTAGGGACCAAAGAGGAAATCTATACAGTGGGGGCAGAGGGCATGGCTGAAGTATTATATTTGTACTTTTCATCTGTCTTTACCAAGAATAAAGATGCTGTCAAAGTCATAGTGAAAGAAGAGGTAGTTGAGATACTGGATGGGCTAAATATTAATAAAGAGGAGGCATTAGATAGGCTGGCTGTACTTAAAGTTAGTAAGTCACCAGGACCGGATGGGATGCATCCGAAGATGCTGAGGAAAGTAAGGGTGGAAATTGCAGAAGCACTGGCCATAATCTTCCAATCCTCCTTAGATACAGGGGTGGTGCCAGAGGACTGGAGAATTGTAAATGTTACATCCTTGTTCAAAAAAAGGGTGTAAGGATAAACCCAACAACTACATGCCTGATAGTATAGCCTTGGTAGTGGGAAAACTTTTCGAAATGTTAATCCAGGTCAAACGTTACAGTCACATGGACAAGAATGGATTAATTAAGGAAATCAGCATGGATTGTTCTCCTTAGAGAAGAGAAGGCAGAGAGGAGATTTGATGGGAGTGTTCAAAATCATGAGGTGTCTAGACAGAGTAAAGTGAGAGAAACTGTTCCTATTGGCAGAAGGAACCAGAACCAGAGGACACCGATTGAAAGTAAATGGCAAAAGAACCAATGGCGATGTGAGGAAAAACTTTTTTATGCAGTGAGTAGGTTAGGATCTCATATGCACTACCTGAGAGTGTGGTGGAGGCAAATTCAATCAGGGCTTTCAAAAGGAATTGGATAAGCATCTGAAGAAAAAAAATTTGCAGGGTTACAGGGAAATGGTGAGGGTATGAGATGAACTAAGTTGTTCTTGCAGAAAGGCAGCCTGGACACGACAGTCTGAATTAAAGGCCAGCTCGGGTATACAATTGAAACCCGACCCGGGCCCAACCTGACCACATCTAATCCGAACCTGACCCAAGCCCGAATCCTTTGGTTTTTTCCTGCGCCCGACCCGACCCGACCCGACTCGACCCGACACGACTACTGGAAATTAATGACGCTTATTCTTACTTCCCTTTCCCTCCCTGACCAATAGGCAGCACTGCCACTGTGTCCGACCCGGCCCGACCCGACCCAAGCCCGAATCCCGGACCCGGAAGAGCGACCCGACCCAACCCGAACCCAACACATGTCGTCGGGTCCCGTCAGGCTCAGGTTGGGTAGCCATGCTCTAGTCTGAATGGCCCCCTTCTGCGCTGTAACCATTCTATGATTGATTCTATTTGTGTATGTGTCTCAGTATATGGTGTGTTTGTGTGAGCGTCTCAGTATCTGGTGTGTGTCAGTATGTGTATGTGTGCCTCAGTATATGGGTAAGTGTGTGTGTGTGTGTGTGCTTGTGTCTCAGTATCTGGTGTGTATATGTGTGTGTGTCTCAGTATCTTGTGCATGTGTGTGTGTCTCTGTATCTACTGTGTGTGTTTCAGTATCTTGTGCATGTGTGTCTCAGTATCTGGTGTGTGTGTATCTCAGTATCTGGTGTGTGTCTCAGTATCTTGTGCATGTGTGTCTCAGAATCTGGTGTGTTTGTGTGTGTGTCTCAGTATCTGGTGTGTGTGTGTGTGTGTGTGTGTGTGTGTGTGTGTGTGTGTGTGTGTGTGTGTGTGTGTGTGTGTGTGTGTGTGTGTGTGTGTCTCAGTATCCGGCGCTTGTGTGTCTCAGTATCTACTGTGCGTATTTGTGTGTGTCTCAGTTTCTTGTGCATGTGTGTCTCAGAATCTGGTGTGTTTGTGTGTGTGTCTCAGTATCTGGTGTGTGTGTGTGTGTGTGTGTGTCTCAGTATCTGGTGTATTTGTGTGTGTGTCTCAGTATCTGGTGTGTGTGTGTGTGTGTCTCAGTATCTGGTGTGTGTGTGTGTGTCTCAGTATCCGGCGCTTGTGTGTCTCAGTATCTACTGTGCGTATTTGTGTGTGTCTCAGTTTCTTGTGCATGTGTATCTCAGAATCTGGTGTGTTTGTGTGTGTGTCTCAGTATCTGGTGTGTGTGTGTGTGTGTGTCTCAGTATCTGGTGTATTTGTGTGTGTGTCTCAGTATCTGGTGTGTGTGTGTGTGTGTCTCAGTATCCGGCGCTTGTGTGTCTCAGTATCTACTGTGCGTATTTGTGTGTGTCTCAGTTTCTTGTGCATGTGTGTCTCAGTATCTGGTTCGTGTATGTCTCAGTATCTTGCGCATGTGTGTCTCAGTATCTGGTGTGCGTGTGTGTGTGTCTCAGTATCTGGTGTGTTTGTGTGTGTGTGTCTCAGTATCCGGCGCTTGTGTGTCTCAGTATCTACTGTGCGTATTTGTGTGTGTCTCAGTTTCTTGCGCATGTGTGTCTCAGTATCTGGTGTGTGTATGTGTCTCAGTACCTGGTGCATGTATATGTCTCAGTATCTGGTTCGTGTATGTCTCAGTATCTGGTGTGCGTGTGTGTGCGTGTCTCAGTATATGGTGTGCGTGTGTCTCAGTATCTGGTTCGTGTATGTCTCAGTATCTGGTGTGTGTGTCTCAGTATCTGGTGTGTTTGTGTGTGTGTCTCAGTATCTGGTGTGTGTGTGTGTGTGTCTCAGTATCTGGTGTGTGTGTGTGTGTGTGTCTCAGTATCCGGCGCTTGTGTGTCTCAGTATCTACTGTGCGTATTTGTGTGTGTCTCAATTTCTTGTGCATGTGTGTCTCAGTATCTGGTTCGTGTATGTCTCAGTATCTTGCGCATGTGTGTCTCAGTATCTGGTGTGTGTGTGTGTGTGTCTCAGTATCTGGTGTGCGTGTGTGTGCGTGTCTCAGTATATGGTGTGCGTGTGTCTCAGTATCTGGTGTGTGTGTGTGCGTGTGTCTCAGTATATGGTATGTGTGTGTGCATGTGTCTCAGTATCTGGTGTGTGTACGTGTGTATGTGTCTCAGTATCCTGCGCTTGTGTGTGTGTGTGTGTCTCAGTACCTTGTGTGTGTGTGTGTCTCAGTACCTGGTGTGTTTGTGGGTCAGCACCTGATGTGACCTGGGCTCACTATTTATCCTGAATGGTCTGTTTAATATTCTGACCCAGGGCGACTTATGGTACGTTCTCTTACCTGGTGTCACCTTGTTGCTGGTACACTTTGCACTCATGATGGGTGTACCTGCTGGCAGTTCCTCGGGAGATTTTCGTTTTAGCGGAGGCTTTGCTGTTACCTGATCAGGAGACACTTTGGGGGCTTTCCTTCCTCGTCTCAGTTTATTGAGATCTAGGTCTGCAAATTCCAAGCAGCACAGTGATTCTTTTTATTTTCTTCCTGCTGTATTCATGAGTTTTGTTATGAATTGTTCTGTTGAAATCTTTACCTATTAGTAGTTAGGTTGCCAGTTATGGTTGGAAACATTCCTGGAGGTTTGACCATGTGAAATCTGACCACATGATCAAATATTTATCCCATTCCCTTTGAGATTAAGTTTTAGTCTCTGCCTCAATAGTTAGATATGGTGAAGGATCCACGGTCTAATAGCCCTTAGTTCAAGAATCTTCCTCCTCCCTTCTCCTTTGCTTTTTCCAGTGAGAATCCTTGATTTCAGTTCCCTCGTTCCCCATTCTCCCACCAGCAGACATAATCTTTCACTGTTAACTGACATTTCACCTACCCCTTTAACTGGTTGCTCCTCTCCCAGCACCGCTTCCGCTTACCATTTGCTGCTGATCCTACCCCTTTTTCCCCCTTCCTGTTTGAGCCCCAGTCTCCCAACAAAGTATCACCTTCTCGTCCCCATTCCTAATCTCACCTTCTCTTTGCACCCCCATTCACCAGTCTCCATCTCTCGTTGATTTGTCCATTCCCACTCTCCCTCTCCCCTCAAGTCCCCATTTCCTAGTCTCTCTCTCGCCCCTCCCCATTCCCCAATTTCCCTCCTCCCCCTCTCCCCATTCCCCAATATCTCTCTTCACCCCCATAACTCTCAAGACCCTGTTGGATTTCAGAAACTCCCACTTTCAGAGCCCTGTCCACCCCCACTGATTCCAGAGCTCTCCCACCCACCCCCCACCCACCCCCCCATCCCCGGCTGATCATAGCTCCCTGCAACTGTTGGCTCTGAGCAGCAGTCAGTGACAAACTCCATGAAAAAGGCTGGTAATGATTCTATTTAAAGTAAATATGGTTCAAACCTCTGACTCCCAATGCTAGGCTAACAGTTAGTTATTATTTACAATACCTTGCATCAGTGTCTGTTGTTACTATGGCTGTAAGAAATTCAAATTGCTGATGTCTGGGCTGCTGCATGGAAGCAGAGCTCAGAATAGGAAACCCCGATTTCGGGAAATCCCAGACATTATGGGAGGTTGGGAGTCCTAACTGGGAGATGACATTGCCAGCAGCAAGTCAGTCAACAGGCAACAAAAAGCACAAGGTCAGCCATTTATTTCCCAGCATGCTCATCTGGTTGGAGATGCAAAAAAACTGCTGTACATTCTTAGAATGAAAGATGGACAGACATCCCACACAGTGACTGCAATGGTCCAAATGTGGCACAAACAGAGAGACCCAGACAATGTCAGAGACAGATCCAGACAGAAAGGCCATTCCACACAGTGATATTGACTGAGACAGATACACAGACATAAGAATGAGAGAGACAAAGAAAGTCTGATTGAGACAGAGACATAAGTGCAGAGAGGGAGAGATTGAGAAAGTGAGAGATAGATAAACAAATAGACAGAGACACAGACACACTGACAGGCAGAAACAAGGACAGAGACAGAGTGAGGCACATATAGAAGAGAGACAGACAGGGAGAATGACACTCAGAGACTGACAGAAAGACAGTGACAGACAAAAAGAGAAATAAAAGGAAGTAGCCAGACAGAGAAAAGAGAGACAGAAGAAAGAAACAAAGACAGGGGGAAACAGAGATGTATGCACATGCACATATACACAGACAACGACATAGAGAGACGCTGACAAACAGAGACACAGCTAAACAGATAGTGAAAGAGCCACAGTGAGAGAGAGGGAAGACCAGCATATTGAGAGCAACAAAATATATTTAACGATTTCCCCCTCAGCCTCGTGTGTCACACTCTCCTCAGATAGAAGAGAAGAGAAACGCAGATAATCAAATGGAGACATAGAGGATGATTTTGACTTTGTGCAATATTTTAAATTGAGTGATGGTGAATCGGCAGCCTGGTTTATCTCTTTTTTGACTGAAATCAAGAGAGATGTACAACAGGCTGCTGATTCACTATCGAGCTTCTGGTTGCTGGCCATTTCAACACACACCCCTGCTTTTCTGCCCACATCTCTGTCCTGGGCTTGCTGCAGTGTTCCATGAAACATCAACGCAAGCTCGAGGAACAGCATATCATTTACCGGACTGAACACTGAGTTCAATAATTTCAGAGCATGACGGGCCCCCCTTTTTATTTTTAGTTATTTTTTTCTTTTTTCTTATTTATTATTTGTATTTGTTTATTTTATTTTAGTTTGTTTCATCATTCATTTTTTAACCATGTGCCTACCCACTTTTTTTTCATGTTTGTGCTTTGGGCCAGGGCTGTTCATTTTTCTGTCAATTAACACCCTATCTGCATGAATGCTTTGTCTTTCAGCACACCTTAAAAACATGCCGTTTGCCTTTGCTCCATGACCTTCTGGTCAGTTATTCTCTGTGACCCTCTGTCTTATCAACACCTTGCCTTTTGTTATCTCTTGCTCCACCCCCGCTTTATTTGCTTAAAACCTATTTCATTTCTAACATTTGCCAGTTCTGATGGTGGGTCACTGACCTGAAACGTTAACTCTGCTTCTCACTCCACAGATGCTGCCAGACCTGCTGAGTATTTCCAGCATTTCTTGTTTTTATTTCAGATTTCCAGCATCCGCAGTATTTTGCTTTTATTTTAGTGTTTAATTCACTGCCACTTCTCTTCTAGGTATGCCGACCTTGAAGAAGTTCTGCTCTTCTCTCCGACGGGATTTTCGTTTGTCTCTTTTACCTTGTTCACCTTCATTGCTTTCTATTTCCCTCCTTGTGTTTGATAAAGTGTCTACCGAAACTCGTTTTCACAGCCATTTCACCTTCCACAGTGACTGTCTCTGGCTCCGACTTATTCCACGTGGATTCCAACTGCAGTTTCACCCATCATGTTTTAAATCCACCCAGGAGTACAGGTATCTCCGAGAAATACAACGTTCCTCAGACTGCGATTCTCGCCGCATCCTGAGATCCACACTCAGTGCCATGCACCGCCACATGTACCCACTGGACCTTTCTCTCCAGAAGCACTGCCTCACCTTATCACAAAGCTGTTCTACTCTGCAGTTTCATTTAATCCTTCGTCTTATCCGACGCATTAACAAAAAACCTTTTTTATTCCTTTCAGGTGTTAAGGATCGCAAGCTCCAGCAGCTGATGGGGACTAATGCCCCTCCAGATCCTTCTTCCCCTTCACTTCCCTCTGACCCCACCTCTTCTGATCTGACCCCTAGCCGTGTATTCACTTTAAACTCTGACCTTCCCCTCTCTGATGCTGTACGTTTTGTACTCAACAAAGGACTCAGTTTTATCCCCTTACGCCCCCACCTCAATGAATTTTGTGCTCAGCATGAAGTTGAGCTCTTCTTCCATCGCCTTCGCCTCCGGGCTCATTTCTTTGACCAGGAGTCCTCCCCCCGACCAGCAGGCCCATTCACCCGCCTCCAGCATTCCCCGTCTACCTGGACTCCTCCCTCTGGCCTCTTATCCGCTCTTGATCTTTTCATTGAAGACTGTCAGCGAGACATCGGCCGTCTCAATTTGTCTGCCCCCCTCACTCACTCTAACCTGTCCCCCTCTGAACTTGCTGCACTCCGTTCTCTCAGGTCTAACCCCGACATTGTCATCAAACCTGCAGACAAGGGTGGTGCTGTTGTTGTATGGCGTACTGACCTCTACCTTGCAGAGGCTGAGCGCCAACTCTCAGACACTTCTTCCTACTTTCCCCTGGACCATGACCCCACCACTGAACATCAAGCTACTGTCTATAGGATTGTCACTGGCCTCATCTCCTCTGGAGATCTTCCCTCTACAGCTTCCAACCTCATAGTCCCGCAACCCCAGACAGCCCGCTTCTACCTCCTTCCTAAAATCCACAAACAGGACAGTCCAATGGCAGACCCATTGTTTCAGCCTGTTCCTGCCCCACTGAACTTATTTCTTCCTATCTTAACTCTATCTTTTCTCCGCTGGTCCAGTCTCTCCCCACCTACATATGTGACTCTTCTGACACCCTACGTCATTTTGACAATTTCCAGTTTTCTGGCCCCAGCTGCCTCTTCTTCACTATGGACGTCCAATCTCTCTACACCTCCATCCCCCACCAGAATGGTTTGAGGACTCTCCGCTCCTTCCTTGAACAGAGGCCCAACCAGTCCCCATCCACCACCACCCTCCTCTGCCTGGCTGAACTTGTTCTCACATTGAACAACTTCTCCTTCAACTCCACTCACTTCCTTCAAGTAAAAGGTGTTGCTATCGGTACCCGCATGGGTCCTAGTTATGCCTGTCTTTTTGTGGGATATGTCGAACATTTCTTGTTCCAGTCCTACTCAGGCCCCCTCCCCCAACTCTTTTCCCGGTACATTGATGACTTTATCGGTGCCGTTTCCTGCTCCCGCCCCGAACTGGAAAACTTTATCAACTTTGCTTCCAATTTCCACCCTTCCCTCACCTTTACATGGTCCATCTCTGACACTTCCCTTCCCTTCCTCGACTACTCTGTCTCCATCTCTGGAGATAGGCTGTCTACTAATATTCATTATAAGCCCACCGACTCCCACAGCTACTTCGACTACACTTCGTCACACCCTGCCTCCTATAAAGACTCCATTCCATTCTCCCAGTTTCTCCATTTCTGACGCATCTGCTCTGATGATGCTACCTTCCACGACAGCGCTTCTGATATGTCTTCCTTTTTCCTCAACCAAGGATCTCCCCCCCCACTGTTGTTGACAGGGTCCTCGACTGTGTCCAGCCCATTTCCCGCACCTCGACCCTCACCCCTTCCCCTCCCTCCCAGAACCGCGACAGGGTTCCCCTTGTCCTCACTTTCCACCCCATCAGTCTCCACATCCAAAGGATCAGTGTCTGCCATTTCTGCCACGTCCAGCGTGATGCCACTACCAAATGTATCTTCCCCTCCCCTGTCAGCATTCTGAAGGGATCATTCCCTCCGTGACACCCTGGTCCACTCCTAAATTACCCCCAACACATTGTCCCCTTCCCACAGCACCTTCCCCTGCAATCACAGGAGGTGTAACATCTGCCCTTTTACCTCCTCTCTCCTCACTATCCTAGGCCCCAAACACTCCTTTCAGGTGAAGCAGCGAATTACTTGTACTCCTTTCAATGTAGTATACTGTATTCGCTGCTCACAATGTGGTCTCCTCTACACTGGGGAGACCAAACGCAGATCGGGTGACCACTTTGTGGAACACCTCCGCTCAGTCCAAAAGCATGACCCCGAGCTTCCGGTTGCTTGCCATTTCAATGCACCCCCCTGCTCTCATGCCCACATATCTGTCCTAGGTTTGCTGCAGTGTTCCAGGGAACATCAGTGCAAGCTTGAGGAACAGCATCTCATTTACCGATTAGGCACGTTACAGCCTGCTGGATTGAACATTGAGTTCAATAATTTCAGAGCATGACGGGCCCCCCCTTTTTATTTGCAGTTATTTTTTCTTTTTTATTATTTATTATTTTTTATTTGTTCTTTTTATTTTAGTGTGTTTCATCATTCATTTTATTTACCACGTGCCTACCCACTGATTTTTTTCATGTTTGTGCTTTGGGCCAGGGCTGTTCATTTTTCTGTCAATTAACCCCCTCTCTGCATGAATGCTTTGTCTTTCAGCATTAACATACCGTTTGCCTTAGCTCCATAACCTTCTATTCAGTTATTCTCTATGCCCCACTGTCCTATCAACACCTTCTCTTTTGTTATCTCTTTCCCTACCCCCGCTTTACTTGCTTAAAACCTTTTATATTTCTGATATCTGCTAGTTCTGAAGAAGGGTCACTGACCTGAAACGTTAACTCTGCTTCTCTCTCCACAGGTGCTGCCAGACCTGCTGAGTATTTCCAGCATTTCTTGTTTTTATTATTATTATTGCTGATTCACTATCACCTGATTCACACTATCACACAAAGGGCAAATTCTACCCCATGGAGAGGGACTGAGATGCAGAAACACTCTCACAAAAACAGAAACAGAAAAGAGGAAGAGAGACAAAAACAAGACAGCTATATAAAAAAAGTAAACAGAACATCCAGACCCAGAGAGATAGAGAAGTGAGAAACAGACACAAACACACATCGAGGTAAACAGAAAAAAATCAACACAGACAGACAAGGAGCACACATACAAAAAACACACACATATACACACAAACTCACATGCACACAAACCCACATTCACATCCAAAGCCCCACACACAAACCCAGACTCATTATCCCCCCCAGTCACATAAACCCACGCATGCTCACAAACCCACATACACACACACCTACACAGAGAGACAAACAAACAGATAGAGTCAGACAGATGGAGAAATAGACATCAAAAATTAAAAAAAACACTCTCCCCTTCATCCCCCTGTAATAATGTCCCTGCTATCCCTCTTTGTAATATGTTGACGATCTGTTCTTGTAGTTGTGGCATTATCACAGCCCTCTGAGTTGTAAGAACTTTGTTACGCACTCGTTTGTTTCCTGTGTGCTCTGTGGCTGGTATGCATTACAGATATGAATCTCTCCGCCTACCTTTTGGAAAGCTGTGGTAAACTGGCTGGAGTTTGGGGTACCGCTCCAGATTGTAATCTTTGAATAGATTCTTCCAGAACTCACTGATAGAGCCATTGCTCTTTTCCAGGAGCCATGTGAGGACAGTGTACACAGCCTTGTTGCTGCCCTTCTGTTCCTTCAGTTGTAATGTTTCCTGTTGAAGAACAATTAGTAACTTGTCATTAATCTGAAACCATTCAGGGGATTCCAGCAATGAGTTTGAGACTGGGTGGCAGAGAGATAGAAACTGTTCCCTCAACTGTGAATCATATTTAAAGGCAAACCCTTTGGGGAAGTACTGGTCTTCTTGTTTTCAGTCACACTTCTTTCACTCTTTCATTTGTGGCCTCTTTCATGCTGCTTCTGTGTTTCTCGTTTTCGCTGTTCTCTCTTTTTCTACTTTTTCCTGTCTTGTCCTCTGTCTTTCTCTCAGACTTTGTTTCACATTCTGCCTCTGCATCACTCACATTCTCTCACATTCTCATTCTCAGGAGTGTGAAGTATTGGATGTGATAAACACATGAGAGAGGAAGTATTAATGGGATTAGCATCCTTGAAAGTGGATGAATCACCAGGGCCAGTTGAAACATATACCAAGCTGTTAAGAGAAGCCAGGGAGGAAATAACAGAAGGTCTGACCATTATTTTCCAATCCTCATTGGATACAGGTGTGGTGCTGGAGGGTTGGAGGATTGCTAATGTTGTACCTTTGTTTAAAAAGAGAGTGAGGGATAGACCAAATAATCACAGGCCAGTCAGTCTAACCTCAGCAGTGGGCAAATTATTGGAATCAATTCTGAGAGACAGGATAAACTGCCACTTAGAAAGGCATAGGTTAATCAAGGATAGTCAGCATGGATTTGTTAAGGGAAGATCTTGTTTGACCAACTTGATCAAATTTTTTGAAGAAGTAACAAAGAGGATTGTTGAGAGTAGTACAGTTAATGTGGTCTACATGGATTTTAGCAAGGCTTTTGACAAGGTCCTACATGGCAGACTGGTTAAAAAAAATAAAAGCACATGGGATCCAGGGGAATGTAACAAGGTGGATATAAAATTGGCTCAGGGGCAGTAAACAAAAGGGTAATTGTTGAAGGGTGTTTATACAAATGTAAGGCTGTTTCCAGTGGCGTTCCACAGGGCTCAGTACTGGGTCCCCTGCTTTTTGTGGTGTATATTAACAATTTGGATGTAAATGTAGGGGGCATGATCAAGAAGTTTGCAGATGGCACGTAAATTGGCCAAGTGGTTGATAGTGAGGAGGATAGCTGTAGGCTGCAGGAAGATATTAATGCACTGGTCAAAGTGGGCAGCAAAGTGGCAAATGGAAGTTAACCCAGAGAAGTGTGAGGTGATGCATTTGGGGAGGTCAAACAAGGCAAAGGAATACACAATAAATGGGAGAATACTGAGAGGTGTAGAGGAAGTGAAGGACCTTGGAGTGAATGACCACAGATCCCTGAAATTATCAGGGTAGGTCAATAAGGTGTTTAAAAAGGCATATAGAATCATTTCCTTTATTAGCCGAGGTTTAGAATTTAAGAGCAGGGAGGTTATGCTGGAACTGTATAAATCATTGGTTAGGCCACAACTTGAGTACTGTGTGCAGCTCTGATCACTTCATTACAGAAAGCATGTAATTGCACTGGAGAAGTTACAGAGGAGATTTACAAGGATGTTGCCAGGAGCGGATAAATGCAGCTATGAGGAACGATTGGATAGGCTGGGGTTGTTCCCCTTGGAACAGAGGAGGCTGAGGGGAGATTTGATTGAGATGTACAAAATTTTGAGGGGCCTGGATAGAGTGGATGGGGTGGGTTATTTAGGTCAGTGACTAGGGGGCATAGAATTAAAGTGATTGGTCGAAATATTAGAGGGGAGATGAGGAAAGGTTTTTTCAGGAAAGGTGGTAGGGGTCTGGAACTCATTGCCTGTAAGGGTAGTAGAGGCAGAAACCCTCAACTCATTAAAAGGTGTCTGGATGTGCACCTCCAGTGCCGTAACCTGCAAGGCCACGGAGCAAATGCTGGAAAGTGGGATTAGGCTGGTCTGGCTCGTTTCTCAGCTGGCACAGACAGAATGGGCCAAGTGGCCTCTTTCTGACGTGTAAACTTTCTATGATTCTATATTTTCTCATATTCTCTTGGACTCTCACGTTTTTCTTGTTCTTGCTGTCATATTCTCTCACACTCCTTTTTTTCTCACTCCCATTCTCCTACTCTCAGATTTTTTTCTCTCACACATTCTCACATTCTGTGTATCCCCTTCTCTCCCACATAGAATAGAATCGTAGAATCATAGAAAGTTTACGGCACGGAACAGAAAGAGGCCACTTGGCCCATCGTATCTGTGCCAGCCAAAAAATGATCCACTCATTCTATTCCCACCTTCTAGCATTTAGTCCGTAGCCCTGCAGATTACGGCACTTGAGGTGCATATCCAGACTCCTTTTGAATGAGCTGAGGGTTTCTGCCTCTACTACCCTTCCAGGCAGTGAGTTCCAGACCCCCACCACCCTTTGGGTGAAAAATACTTTCCTCATCTCTCCTCTAATCCTTCTACCAATCACTCTAAATCTATGACCCCTAGTCACTGAACTCTCTGCTAAGGTGAATAGGCCCTTCACCTCCACTCTATCCAGGCCCCTCAAAATTTTTTACATTTCAATTAGATCTCCCCTCAGCCTTCTCTGTTCCAAGGAGAACAACCCCAGCCTATCCAATCTTTCCTCATAGCTGCGTTATTCCAGTCCTGGCAACATCCTCGTAAATCTCCTCTGTACTATCTCTAGTGCAATTACATCTTTTCTGTAATGAGGTGACCAGAACCGCACACAGTACTCAAGTTGTGGCCTATCCAATGATTTATACAGTTCCAGCATAACCTCCCTGCTCTTGTATTCTACACCTCAGCTAATAAAGGAATGGATTCCATATGCTTTCTTAACCACCTTATTGACCTGTCCTTCTACCTTCAAGGATCTGTGGTCATTCACTCCAAGGCCCCTCGCTTCATCTACACTTCTCAGTATTTTCCCCTTAATCATATATTCCTTTGCCTTGTTACTCTCTCCCATGTTCCAATTATCTCTCTCACATTTGCTATCTCTTACATTCTCTCTCTTGCATTCTTTCTGCAGAACTCAGCTGTCAAGTGGATTTATGTTATGTAACTGGAGGCCAATCAGCTTCACAACAGACTGTCTCCTTCTCAAAGAGCCTCACATGAGAACCTGGATTAAGCAGCTGGTGATAAATAAACCAGGTCTGCAGCATTTGATGGGAAACGGTGGCCAGGATTTTACGGCAATCCCTGCGCACCACCCCCCGCCCCCATGAATGGGCTAAGTGGGAGGGTGGTGCTGCAAAACTGAGTGGGACGCCGGGGTGCCGTGTCCTTCACCTACCCGCCCATGCTCCTATTTCACCAGTGGCGGGAGAGGTGGCAAATGGCGCTCCCGCCCTTAGGCCAATTGAGGCCCTTAAGTGGCCAATTAGCCAATTAATGGCCACTTAAGGGCCTCTTTGGACGGCCACTTGACCACCTGAGGAGGCTGCCCGGTAATACCTGGCGGCCTCCTTGCAGGCTTGGGGGGGGCGGTGGGTCCTTCCTGATCGGGCACCCTATGCCCCTGCTAAAACAACCCACCCTTCTCTGCTCTCTGTCCCACCCCACCATCATCGCTGGGGCCTAGCCGATTGTCCACAGCAAGGCCCGACCCCCACTTACCTGTTCCCAGGCCGTCGTTTGTTACTCTTCTTGCAGGGCGAAGTCCCAGCAGTGGCCATCACTCCCAGTGGCGTTGCTGGGAATAAGGAGCAGCCGGTGCTCTGATTGGCTGGCAGCTCTTGGAGGCGGGAATTTCTGCCACAGAGGGGCGTAAACCCCGACTAAAGCCAATTAGGGACCTGAGGAATGCAAAATAGCAGTGTGGCTTCCAGGCCTGGCGGAGGCGGGCTCTCCCCTGACTTTTCAGCTGGTGGGTGGGCCACCACCTCCTCATGAAACCCTGGCCACTCTGTGCCCCTGCTGTGGTCAGAAAGATGGACAATGGCAATGCACTTGCACATGTTGTAGTGAGTTGGAGTTTTCATCATGCTGCTTTTGAGAAGCTGCTAGTATCTGCTGTCCAAGTGAGAGCTCCAACCCTTTTTTATCAGTTATTTAATAGCCAGGTCATTCCCTCCCTTAGGGGAGAGGGCAGTGCACAGGTGTGGGGAGGTTATGGAGGGTCTCTTTGGGGTTGAAGTGGTTCCAAGGTGACATTCTTGGAGATAGGTAATTGGGAGCGAGTGAACTCTCTATGTCAGACTTTATAAGCTGATACCTGAGCCAGTCACTGTTAATGACTGAGTTTTTAAAAATTCGTTTGTGGTTTTGGGCATTGCCGGCTAGGCCAGCATTTATTGCCCATCCCTAATTGCCCTTGAGCTGAGTGGCTTGCTGGACTATTTCAGAGTGGCTCTGGAGTCACAAGTAGGCCAGACCAGGTATGAATGGCAGATTTCCTTCCATAAAGGACATTAGTGATCCCGAAGGATTTTTACAACAATCGACATGGCCAACATTAGACCAGCTTTTAATTCCAGGTTTTTATTAATTTAATTCAAATTTCAGCCATCTGCCATGGTGGGATTAGAACCCAAGTCCCCAGAGCATTAGACTGGACTCAGGATTACTTTGTAGCCAGCCTAAATGTAGGACATTACTTGATCGGCTTTCCTGGTACTGTGATTTCCTGTGTTTCTATAACATTAAAACAAGAGTTTGAATGGGATAAATTTGTTCTCTCACAGCCTCAATTCCTAATGCTGCAGTTTGTGCTGCTTGGATCCACTGTCATGAAGTCTCATCATTTGGCGAAGCATGGGACCCATTTTCATACCTTGAATATTTGCTCTGTGATGACATCATGATCCACTAGTCCATGTAGAAATGGGAAGAGATCATCGATGGCCATTGAAATCTCTGTCCTGTTCACCTTCAATATCTGTCTGAGATCCAACTCAGGAGCTTTATCAGAGCCTGACATTCTGAGGATGGAAGGAGGGAAAGTAAGTAGTGTCTGGAGGTATGTGCATTGCACTAATCAGAAAAATTATTGAAAGAAGGATGGAGAGATCTTGGGGAGCATAAGTCCGTGGTTGAGGTAGTTATGCATCAACTGTGAAAGGTGGGCAATTTCACTACACCCAAACCAGGAGCAGCTCCTGATCTGGAACCAGAAACTATACCCAAACCAGGAGCAGCATCTGAACCTGAACCAGAAACTATACCCAAACCAGGAGCAGCTCCTGATCTAGAACCAGAAACTACACCCAAACCAGGAGCAGCATCTGAACCTGAACCAGAAACTATACCCAAACCAGGAGCAGCTCCTGATCTGGAACCAGAAACTATACCCAAACCAGGAGCAGCATCTGAACCTGAACCAGAAACTATACCCAAACAAGGAGCAGCTCCTGATCTAGAACCAGAAACTATACCCAAACCAGGAGCAGCATCTGAACCTGAACCAGAAACTATGCCCAAAACAGGAGCAGATCCTGATCTAGAACCAGAAACTACACCCAAACCAGGAGCAGCATCTGAACCTGAACCAGAAACTATACCCAAACCAGGAGCAGCTCCTGATCTAGAACCAGAAACTATACCCAAACCAGGAGCAGCATCTGAACCTGAACCAGAAACTACACCCAAACCAGGAGCAGCATCTGAACCAGAACCAGAAACTATACCCAAACCAGGAGCAGCTCCTGATCTAGAACCAGAAACTACACCCAAACCAGGAGTAGCATCTGAACCAGAACCAGAAACTATACCCAAACCAGGAGCAGCTCCTGATCTGGAACCAGAAACTATACCCAAACCAGGAGCAGCATCTGAACCTGAACCAGAAACTATACCCAAACCAGGAGCAGCTCCTGATCTGGAACCAGAAACTATACCCAAACCAGGAGCAGCATCTGAACCTGAACCAGAAACTATACCCAAACAAGGAGCAGCTCCTGATCTAGAACCAGAAACTATACCCAAACCAGGAGCAGCATCTGAACCTGAACCAGAAACTATGCCCAAAACAGGAGCAGATCCTGATCTAGAACCAGAAACTACACCCAAACCAGGAGCAGCATCTGAACCTGAACCAGAAACTATACCCAAACCAGGAGCAGCTCCTGATCTAGAACCAGAAACTATACCCAAACCAGGAGCAGCATCTGAACCTGAACCAGAAACTACACCCAAACCAGGAGCAGCATCTGAACCAGAACCAGAAACTATACCCAAACCAGGAGCAGCTCCTGATCTAGAACCAGAAACTACACCCAAACCAGGAGTAGCATCTGAACCAGAACCAGAAACTATACCCAAACCAGGAGCAGCTCCTGATCTAGAACCAGAGACTACACCCAAACCAGGAGCAGCATCTGAACCAGAACCAGAAACTATACCCAAACCAGGAGCAGCATCTGAACCTGAACCAGAAACTATACCCAAACCAGGAGCAGCATCTGAACCAGAACCAGAAACTATACCCAAACCAGGAGCAGCTCCTGATCTAGAACCAGAATCTATACCCAAACCAGGAGCAGCATCTGATCTAGAACCAGAAACTATACCCAAACCAGGAGCAGCATCTGAACCTGAACCAGAAACTACACCCAAACCAGGAGCAGCATCTGATCTAGAACCAGAAACTATGCCCAAACCAGGAGCAGCATCTGATCTAGAACCAGAAACTATACCCAAACCAGGAGTAGCATCTGAACCAGATTCAGAAACGACGCCCAAACCAGGAGCAGCATCTGAACCAGAACCAGACACTATACCCAAACCAGGAGCAGCATCTGATCCAGAACCAGAAACTATACCCAAACCAGGAGCAGCATCTGAATCAGAATCAGAAACTACACCCAAACCAGGAGCAGCATCTGATCTAGAACCAGAAACTATGCCCAAACCAGGAGCAGCATCTGATCTAGAACCAGAAACTATACCCAAACCAGGAGTAGCATCTGAACCAGAATCAGAAACTACACCCAAATCAGGAGCAGCATCTGATCTAGAACCAGAAACTACACCCAAACCAGGAGTAGCATCTGAACCAGAATCCGAAACTGCACCCAAACCAGGAGTAGCATCTGAACCAGAATCAGAAACTATACCCAAACCAGGAGTAGCATCTGAACCAGAATCAGAAACTATACCCAAACCAGGAGCAGCATCTGAGCCAGAATCAGAAACTAAACCCAAACCAGGAATAGTTCTTGAACTGAATCCAGTAACTATACGCAAACTGGAAACAGCACATGAACAAAAACCTGTTCTCAAATATGGACGAGAACCTAAACCAAGACCAGAAACAGGACAAACGTCTGAAACCTGGATCAGAGCTTGTTCACAAACCAGAACTATAAATTTACCAAAACTAGGACCTGTATTTGAATTAGGACTAGAACTAGGACCACTTCTTGAAAGAGGATCAGAAACAGTATCCAAACCAAGACCAGCACCCATCTATTGTACAGGAACTGGGAACAGCTTAACTGAGAGGTCACAAGTATAAAATTCATCAGCCTTGAATGGGGTTAGCGATTAGAAAAAACTTTTTCTCAACATGATAGTGGTAGAGTGAGGGATATGCCAGACTATGAGGTTACAGATTGTGGTTGAACACAACTCTGCTGCTCGCCGACAGCACCTCATGGATGCCCAGTTTTCAGATGCATCGGTCATAGATAGATTGGTGCAGATGAGGTCAAGTAGGTATTTCCCTTGTGTTGGTTCCATCACCACCTGCCACAGGCCCTGTCTGGCAGATATGTCCTTCGGGTTTTGGCCAGCTCAGTTAGTAGTGGTGCTACCAAGCCATTCTTGGTGATGGACATTGAAGTCCCCCACCCAGAGTACATTCTGTGCCTTTGCTACCCTCAGTGCTTCTTCAAATTGGTGTTCAACATGGAGGAATACTGATTCATCAGCTGAGGGAGGGCAGTAGGTAGTAATCAGCAGGAGGTTTCCTTGCCCATATTTAACCTGATGCCATGAAACGTCATGGGGTCTGGAATCCATATTGAGGATTCCCAGGGCAACTCCCTCCCCACTGTATACCACCTCTCCTGGGTCTGTCCTGCCCATGGGGTGGGGGTGGGGGGGGGGGGGGGGTAGGAACGACATACCCACAGATGGTGATGTCTGGCAGATATGATTCCATGAGCATGATTACTCTGTCAGATATCCCTACCAATTCTGGCACAAATGCCCAAGTTGTTAGTAAGGAAGACTTTGCAGCATTGACAGGGCTGGGTTTCCCATTGTCACTTCCAGTGCCTAGATCAATGCCAGGTGGGTCCATCCAGTTTCATTCCTTTTCTTAGGCTTCATAGCTGTTTGATACAGGTGAATGGCTTGCAAGGCCATTTAACAGTCAACCACATTGCTCTGAGTCTGGAGTCACATGTAGGCCTGACCAGGTAAGGATGGCAGATTTCCTTCCCCAAAGGGCATTAGGAAACCGGATGGGTTTTTAACAACAATCAACAATGGTTTTATGGTCACCTAACTTTTAATTCCAGATTTATTAATTGAGTTCAAATTTCACCACCTACCACAGTGGGATTTCAACCCATATCCTCAGAACATTAGCTTGATTACTAATCCAGTAACAATACCATTACACCATCGCCTCCACAATATTCCAGCTGAAGCCTAACCAGTGCTTTGGAAAGGGTAAGCATGACATCCTTGTTTTTGTATCCAAATCCCGTATTTACAAAGCCAAGTATTCCATATGCTTAATTGCTTTATCAACTTGCCCAGCCACCTTCAAAGATTTGTGAATATTGCCCTCCCCTCACAATAGTACTATTTAGATAATAATGCATCTGCTTTTTGTTCCCCAAAGTGCATTACTTCACACTTAGCTGCATTATATTGCATTTGCCATCTGTCTGCCCATTTCACCATCCTGTCTAAGTCCTCCTAATGTCTGCTATGATCTTCCTCACTATTTACTATGCTTCCAAGTTTTTGTATCATTCGCAAATATAAAAATTATACTCCTTAAACCCAGGTCCAGGTCATTTATAGGAAATACAACAGTCCTAATACTGGGATCCCCACTGCATACTTTTCTCCAGTCAGAAAGCATCTGTTCACCACTACTCTCTACCTCCTATCCTAATTGACTCAAGTTACCACCATCCCTTTAATCCTATGTGTTTTTATTTCCCAAACAAGTTGGTTATATGGTTCTTTATCAAATGCCTTTTGAAAGTTCATATTTACAACATCTACTGCTCTACTTTCATCAACCCTTACTGTGACTTCATTAAAGAACTCAATCAGATTAGTCAGACACGATTTGCCTTTACCAAATCCATGCTGGCTATCCCTTATTAACCCTTCCTTCTCCAAGTGAAAATTGATTTTGTCCTTGACAATGGTCCCTTGTAGTTTTATCCACCACTGACATTAGACTGACTGGCCTGTAGTTACAACATTTACCCCTCTCCCCTGTCTTTAACAGCAGTGTAATGTTTACAATCTATTTTGTGAGTGCAAAAGACTTTTAGAAAAGGGGAGTCTATTTGGGATAAATTATAAATTGTAAGAACTTCCACAGAAAGCAGTTGAGGCCAAATCATTAAATATATTCAAGAAAGAGTTAGATTTAGTTCTTAGGGCTAAAGGGATCAAGGGACACGGGGAGAAAGCGGGAACAGGGTACTGAGTTTGGATGGTCAGCCATGATCATATGGAATGGCGGTGCAGGCTTGAAGGGCCAAATGGCCTATCCCTGCTCCTATTTTTCTATGTTTCTAGAATGGAGAGATCTTGGGGAGCATAAGTCCATGGTTGAGGTAGGTCCATGGCATGAGCTGTGAAAGAAGTGGGCAATTTCACGATCACCACAAATCTGGCTGGCTCTGAAGAATACTTTGCATTTTTTTTTGATCTCTCCATCTCAGTTCGGCATGGAGTCAGCAGAGTGTGGTTAAGAACCATTATTCACCATCAAAGTGATTTCATTGAATTGGTGGTTTCTTCACCTCAACATAATATAATGACCTGAATAGAGGAATATGATATTCCTAATTCTCCACGCTGCTGTAGCACAAGGTTCAAACCTGGGACTTTCCTGACCTGTGTTGCTCAGCTACTAGCTGGGGAAATTCACTGAGCAATTGGAGGAGCCCTAAAGAGGGAACCACACCAATTGAAACTCTTTGCCATCAGGACCTCTTATGGAAAGAGTCTTATCCATTTGGAATCTCCTCAGAGAGAGCCTTACACATTGGGACCCCTTGTAGGTTGAGTCTGATCCACTGGAACCCTGTGTGGAGAGAGTCTCACCTTTTAGAGCCCCTTATACATGAATCTTACCCATTCAGGCCCCTTATGGATGGAATCTCACCTGTCAGTGCCCCTCATGGAAGAAATTTCATCTTTTGTATTACTTCGAATCTGGTACATTTATGATATACGCTCTTCAGTTGATCATTTTTGAACTTTTTTTAATTAGCAAGCATTGAGGAGGTAACTCGGAAAGTGTCTGCAAGTGCCATTCTATTTACCTGTCCTTCAGTTGGGCATTTGTGCAGCTCTTTCAGATATGAAGGGACAGTCAATACATTGATGTGGAACCTGCTGGGCTGATTGTGGCTCAACTGTGTCGGTCACTGAGCTCCGCAGAAAACTTTCCGCACAAGGCTGTTTTCTCCTATACCAGCAGAGAAAGCCCCTGAATAAAAAGATGAGCTCCTCAGCTCTGCTGTTCATAATAGTGCATTTCATAAACAGACCTTTATTACAATGGATTAATATACATTAGACTATCGCACTTTTATCACAACGTAGTTGACAGTACATTAAATTAACATGCCTTTTTTCAAATGGATTAATTGTACAATAAATACTGTATTTTACAATAATGGAGTAATAATGCATTAAATTAATCTACTATTATTAGAATTAAGTTAGCATACCTTTATCACAATGGAGTAGTCCCCTGAAGCTTCTATAATGAATGCAGGAGGATTGTAAATCTTTTTTATAAATGCATCTACAAATGAGTGCAGCTGGAATTTTATAAAAATCTATTGTAACCTGTCAATAATGATAGGTGCAGAATGGACCAATCCAACCTCACAGTCTATTGGCTTGATACGTGTCTCTCATGATAGAAAATCAAATATTCTTCCAGTGTTGGGTTGGGCTGGGCTGAACTCACAGGATTCTGATTGAGATGTGAACATAATTAATCCCATAAATGAATTATTTTGCCTTTTGCCTAAATGAAACCTTACTAGGCATTAAGCCAATCTTCTGCATAAAGTTTAATCTGATTTGATTAAGGCCAGAGCCGCAGATGAGTGGGAAGTGATCCAGAGGTAGTCTTAACATCATGTCCTGAGCATCACTGTTTAAATGGATAGCTGATTGTCAGGGCAACGTCATTATGTCATCCCCCACTATCAACATCCTGGGGGTTACCATTGACCAGAAACTCAACTGGACCAGCCAGACAAATACTATGGCTACAAGACAAGGTCAGAGGCTGGGAATTCTGCTTACCTCCTGACTCCCCAATGCCTGACCACCATCTTTTTTTTTACTAGTTTCATGGGATGTGGGGGGCACTGGCCAGGCCAGCATTTATTGCCTATCCCTAATTGCCCATGAGAAGGTGGTGGTGTGCTGCCTTCTTGAACTGCTGCAGTCCATGTGGGGTAGGAAGGGATTTCCAGGATTTTGACCCAGCGACAGTGAAGGAACGGCGATATAGTTCCAAGTCAGGATGGTGTTTGGCTTGGAGGGGAACTTGCAGGTGGTGGTGTTCCCATGCATCTGCTGCCCTTGTCCTTCTATGTGGTAAAGGTCATGGGTTTGGAAGGTGCTGCCTGAGTAGCTTTGGTGCGTTGCTGCAGTGCATCTTGTAGATGGTACACACGGCTACCACTGTGCATCGGTGGTGGAGGGAGTGAATGTTTGTGGACGGGGTGCCAATCAAGCGGGCTGCTTTGTCGTGGATGGTGTCGAGCTTCTTGAGTGCTTTTGGAGCTGCACCCATCCAGGCAAGTGGAGAGTATTCCATCACACTCCTGACTTGTGCCTTGTAGATGGTGGACAGGCTTTGGGGAGTCAGGAGGTGCAGGATTCCTAGCTTCTGACCTGCTCTTGTAGCCACGGTATTTATATGGCTAATCCAGTTCAGTTTCTGGTCAGTGGTAACCTGCAGGATGTTGATAGTGGTGGAATTCAATGATGGTAATGCTGTTGAATGTCAAGGGGAGATTGTTAGATTCTCTCTTGTTTGAGATGGTCATTGCCTGGCACTTGTGTGGCACGAATGTTACTTGCCACTTATCAGCCCAAGCCTGGATATTGTCCAGGTCTTGCTGCAATTCTACACAGACTGCTTCAGCGTCTGAGGAGTCGCGAATGGTGCTGAACATTGTGCAATCATCAGCGAACATCCCCACTTCTGACCTTATGACTGAAGGAAGGTCATTGATGAAGCAGCTGAAGATGGTTGGGCCTAAGACGCTACCGTGAGGAACTCCTGCAGTGATGTCCTGGAGATCAGATGATTGAACTCCAAGAGCCACAACCATCTTCCTTTGTACTAGGTACAATTCCCACCAGTGGAGAATTTTCCCCCTGTTTCCCATTGACTCCAGTTCTGCTAGGACTCCTTGATTCCATATTCAGTCAAATGCTGCCTTGATGTCAAGGGCAGTCACTCTCACCTCACCTCTTGAGCTCAGCTCTTTTGTCCATATTTGAACCAAGGCTGTGATGAGGTTAGGAGCTGGGTGGCCCTCTTGGAACCCAAACTGGGCATCACTGAGCAGGTTATTGCTGAGCAAATGCCACTTGATACCACTGTCAATGACAACATCCATCACTTTACTGATGATCGAGAGTAGACTGATGGGGCAGTAATTGGTCGGCTTGGATTTGTCCTGCTTTTTGTGTGCGAGACATACCTGGGCAATTTTCCACATTTCTGGGTAGATGCCAGTGTCATAGCGGTACTGGAACAACTTGTCTAGGGGCGCGTCAAGTTCTGGAGCACAGGTCTTCAGTACTATTGCCGGACTATTGTCAGGGCCCATAGCCTTTGCAGTATCCAGTACGTTCTGGCGTTTCTTGATATCACGCGAAGTGAATCGAATTTGCTGAAGACTGGCATCTGTGATGCTGGGGACTTCAAGAGGAGGCCGAGATGGATCATCAACTCGGCACTTCTGGCTGAAGATTGTTGAAAATTGTTGAAGCATTTTGCATCTTTTGCACTGATGTGCTGGGTTCCCTCATCATTGAGGATAGGGATATTTGTGGAGCCACCACCTCCTGTCAGTTGTTTAATTGTCCACCAACATTCTGGACTGGATGTGGCAGGCCTGCAGAGCTTAGATCTGATCCGTTGGTTATGGGATCACTTTGCTCTGTCTATTGCATGTTGCTTATGCAGTTTGGCACACAGATAGTCCTGTGTTGTAGCTTCACAAGGTTGACACCTCATTTTGAGGTATGCCTGGTGCTGCTTCTGGCATGTCCACCTGCACTCTTCATTGAACCAGGGTTGATCCCCGGTTTGATGGTAATGGTAGAGTGGAGGATATGCCGGGCCCTGAGGTTACAGATTGTGGTTGAGTACAATACTGCTGCTGTTGATTATCCACAGCATCTCATGGATGCCCAGTTTTTCATTGTTAGATCTGTTCAAAGTCTTTCCCATTTCGTACGGTCGTAGTGCCACACAACACGATGAGGGTATCCTCAATGTGAAGATGAGTCAAGGACTGTGCGGTGGACACTTCTACTAATACTGTCATGAACAGATGCATCTGCGGCAGGCAGATTGGTGAGGACGAGGTCAAGTATATTTTTCCCTCTTGTTGGTTCCCTCAACACCTGCCGCATACCCAGTCTAGCAGCTATGTCCTTTCGGACTCAGCCAGCTCAGTCAGTAGAGGTGCTACAGAGCCACTCTTGGTGATGGACATTGACGTCCCCCACCCAGAGTACATTCTGCCCCTTGCCACCTTCAGTGCTTCCTCCAATTGGTGTTTAACATAGAGGAGTACTGATTCATCAGCTGAGGGAGGGCGGTAGGTGGTAATCAGCAGGAGGCTTCCTTGGTCATGTTTGACCAGATGCCATGAGACTTCATGGGGTCCGGAGTCAATGTTGAGGACTCCCAGGGCAACACCCTCCTGGCGGCACAGTGGTGCAGTGGTTAGCACTGCAGTCTCACAGCTCCAGTGACCCAGGTTTGGTTTTGGGTACTGCCTGTGCGGAGTTTGCAAGTTCTCCCTGTGACTGTGTTGGTTTCCGCCGGGTGCTCCGGTTCCTCCTACAGCCAAAGACTTGCAGGTTGCTAGGTAAATTGGCCATTGTAAATTGCCCCTAGTGTAGGTAGGTGGTAGGAGAATTGAGGGAAGGTGGGGATGTGGTATGGAATATAGGGTTAATGTAGGATTAGTATAAATGGGTGGTTGTTGGTCAGCACAGACCCGGTGGGCTGAAGGGCCTGTTTCAGTGCTGTATCTCTCTATGACTGGATAACACTGTGCTGCCAACTCTGCTGGGTCTATCTTGCTGGTGGGACAGGACATACCCAGGGATAGTGATTGCAGTGTCTGGGACATTCCGTGATTCCGTGAGTATGACTTTGCCAGGCTGTTGCTTGACTAGTCTGTGGGACAGCTTTCCCAACCATAGCACAAGCCACCAGATGTTAGTAAGCAGGACTTTGCAGGGTTGACAGGGCTGGGGTTGCTGTTGTCGTTTCTGGTGCTGAGGTTGATGCTGGGTGGTCCTTCCGGTTTTGTTCCTTATCAACTTTTTAGCAGTTACGTACAACTGAGTGGTTTGCTGGGCCATTTTAAGAGCCAACCACATTGCTGTGGGTCCGGAGTCACGTGTAGGCCAGACCAGCTAAGGAAAGCAGATTTCTTTCCCTAAAGGACATTAGTGAACCAGATGGGTTTTTTGTGACAATCCACAATGGTTTCATGCAATCATTAGTCTAGCTTTTTAATTCCAGATTTTTAAATTAATTTTAATTGAATCAAGTTCTATTTTCAATCATGGTGGGAGTCAAACTCAGGTCCCTGGGAAAATACTGTAGTTCTCTGAGCTATCAGTCCAGTCACAATACCACTGTGCCACCACTTCCCCAAGGCGCATCTATAAAAATATACAAGGCACAAGTCAGGAATGTGATGGAATACTCTCCACTTGCCTGGATGGTGCCGCTCCAACAACACTCAAGAAGCTCTACAACATCCAGGACAAAGTAGCCCGTTTCATTGGAACCCCATCCACCACCTTCAACATTCACTCCCTTCGCCACCGATACACAGTGGCTGCAGTGTGTACCATCTACAAGATGTAGTGCAGTAACTCACCAAGGCTCCTTCGACAGCACCTTCCAAACCCAAGACCTCTACCACCTAGAAGGACAAGGGCAGCAGATGCATGGGAACACCACCACCTGCAATTTTCCCTCCAAGTCACATACCATCCTGACTTGGAACTATATCGCCGTTCCTTCACTGTCGCTGGGTCAAAATCCTGGAACTCTCTTCCTAACAGTACCATTGCTTTTCCCCACACCCCAAGGACTGCAGCAGTGCAAGAAGGCAGCTCACCACCATATTCTCAAGGGCAATTAGGGATGGAGAATAAATGCTGGTCTGGCAAGCGACACCCACGTCCCAAGAACCAATAAATAAAAAATTGCAGTGACTGAATAAGTCAACTTCTATTTATATTGCATGGGTGCCTGTATTTTTACCAAATGTTCTGTGAGTCACATAGTCAATTCTATCTGTATTTTCATGGGAGCCAAATATTGGCATATCTCACTGGTTAGGGCGGCCGTCTGTTTTCATGCCCTATTTTGTCTTTAGACAGATTTCATTGGAAGGAAGAATGAAAAACCTTGACTGTTTTGGAGCAGAAATCTTGATGGACATCCTACTGAGCTGCTCCTCCTTGGTTTCCCTACACTGCAGTCCTGTTACTTCATTTATCCCATGGTACCTACTTCATAGTCATGCATTTCCCACTGAGCTGCTACAATTACCTTGGATGTTGCATGGTGCTGTTGATAGGTTTTGGATTATTTTCTACTTTATAAGATGGAGAAAGAAACTGATCCATTCATTTTAGGACATGCATCTCTAAAGGTACATGAGCAATGCCATGATGTGATAGCTAGAGCGAATAGAGTGTTGGGGTGCATTCATGGGACTATTTATTATAAGACAAGGCGTACTGTGTTGTTGTACAAAAAGTTGGCCAAGCCTCACTTAGAGTACTGTGTCCAGCCTTGGTCTGCACACATGGGACTGGATTCTATTTGCCCGCTGCTGATATCGACAATGGGCAAGGAAAATGGCGGCCCGCACACCCAGGATGCACGCCAAACAGTCACCATGATTCCAAGCATGGCAGCTCATTTAAATAGTCGGGGCGGGCCGCCCTCCCCAATCACATGGAGGGGGTGGCCCATCCGTCACCGCCAATGGTGTCCAGCCCCAATGTGCAGGCACCGGTGCCATTTTTAAAGGGCTTAGAGTCCTAAATGATAATTGACATTTTTAAAGGTAAAGTGCATTAAAAATTATTATAAAGAATTAGAAAAATCTTTCCAGCCCCTCTCCCACCCACCCCCCCCAAAGGCATTACACGTCATTCCTGCCCTTTCCGCCCCCAGAATACCTACCTTGAACATATGACCTTCTCACCACCACAAAGTTTAGAACCTTTGTCCTTTACCCCTTTCCATCACCCCTTCGACCAATCAGGTAAGTTTGACCCCGCTACCCCAGCTCCCGCAGTGAGTAAAGTACCTCCTCCCCCCTCCCCACGGGTGTCGCTCCTCGTTTCCCCAAATGGGGATGTGAAGGCACGGCAGTGTCGGCCACCAGGTTGAAGATCGCGGCGGCAAATCAGGAGGCGATAGGAACTTCATTAATTCAGGTAAGTTAATTTATTTAAATATGTAAATCATGGTCCTGTCGCCAAGTGGGGTGGGTGGTGTGGCAGGGAGGGGGTGGGTGGGGGGTGTGCAGGGTGAGGGTACCACTGTGAGGCCTCTCTGCCTTCGTTGAGATTGGGCCGAGCCCTGATGGTGTTGAGGTTGGTGGCGGGCCTCATCCGGGGCAATCTTCATGCCCGTCCCCCGCCACCGTTCCCGATGTCGAGGGCCCTATCAAATTCAGCCCAAGTTGTATAATATTGAGGTTCTGGAAAGGGTGCTGAGGCGGGTAATTAGATTAATTAACAGTCTAAAGCATCTTAGTTATCAAGAATTGGGATTCCACACTGTAGAGAAGCAAACGTTCAGGGTTATCTTATTGAGGTTTTTGAGACAAAGAAGAAAATAAATTGTGTTCCAATTGACAGTTTGTTTCAATTAACTAGGTTAGGGAGGACCAGGGGTCAGAATTTTAAGTTGTATAAGGCTAGATCTTGGTTAAATGTCAGGATGGTTCTTTTCCCAGAGAATTGTGAACCTCTGGAACAGGCTTGTGCATTTGGCATCGCTTTGCCGACTCCTTTCAAGCAAAATTTTTTAAAATTTATTCTTGGAATGGGAGTGTTGCTGGCATGCCCAGCATTTATTGCTCATCCCATGGACCTGCTTCTGGCTGGAATGAAAAACAACTCTTACAAAAGGTAAGTACTGCAGGGAGTTCAAGGCCACAGTGATCCTCCTGTAATAGTTTGATCGCCTAGATGGGTCGGAGAGGAATTTCCCAGATTTTCTTTTGCCATATTGACTTGGGTTTTTATCTTATTTTTGTCTTTCTCAGGAGATCATATGTCTTTGGGTGGGGTCACGAGTGTGTATCATGTGATACATATTCTCATGATTGTGTGGGACAGGCTGGATGGACCAGAGAGTCTTTACCTGAGCCTCATTATTCATATGTTTGTTGTAATCTGGAGGCCTTGACTAATAATCCAGGGGAGTGCAAGTTCAAATGCTACCAAAAGCAGTAGTTTGAGAATCTGAATTCAGTTTTTAAAAAACTGGAATTAAAATGCTGGCATCAGTAGAAGTGACCATGAAGCTGTCAGATTGTTGTAAAATCCCACCTGGCCTAGGTGGAGGAAGTAGAGACGATGAATGATTTCCAAAGGAAATTGAGGCACTTGAGGGAAATAAACTTGCAGGGCTTTAGGGACTGACTGGTTTGTTCTACAAAGTGCTGGCATGGACTCGATGGGCAAAATGGCCTCCTTGTGCTGTAATGACTCTAATGTCCTTATCTGCTCTGACCTATATGTGACTCCAGTTCCACATCAATGTGGTTGACCTTTAACTTCCCTCTGAAGTGGCCTAGCAAGTCATTTATTTGTATCAAACCACTAGCTCAGGGCAACTTGGAACGAACAATAAATGCAGGTCTTGCTTATGAAGACTACATGTCGAGAATGAATAAGCAAGAAAAAAAGACAAAATATTTACCAGGCCCTTTATAGCTTATCTGATAGATTACCAGATCAAACAAACAGGCCTTTTCAGGTGGTGGTGTTATGGAGTTCACTGTAACAACAACCAATTCACTAATATCATTTACCTTTCCAGAAAAGACATTTACTACCAATATTTTAGGATTTGAAACTAGACGGACCTGGCTCCATCACATTACGATTGCTTAATCTATTAAATCTGTTGTCATGAATCACTTTCTACACTGGTGTGGAAATGATGAGCACTTTTCCTCTCCAGGCAGGTACACTGGGATCCATCTGAATTCAAACATAAAGAACACCAGTGACCATAAGCAGCAGTACTGCGAGTGCAAATATCAGATTGGAGACAAACTCAACCCCCACAACCACTGACCAAGCACAGAGTGTGGAGCAATACTAGAGGAGAAAGGCAAGTTGCTGAGATCCATTTTTTGTTGGAAAAAGACTGTTTATGATTTCATTGTATCCCAAGCATAGAGGCAGTACTGACCCATAACGGTAGGAAGTCAATTGTCAGAGACACATGGACTGGGAGTTTCAGTCATTTGTGGGGACAAGAATGGGAGCAAGCGTGCTTGAAAATAGCACTCCTGGGTGGCGAGTCAATGTCCTGGCACCTCTGGGATGCACTGCTATTTTCAAAGCGAGGGCGGAGGTGGGTGGTGGTGGGAGCCTTCAACCTGCTCGCTTCCAATTAACTGGTCATTAGCCTCCTTGGGGAGCTTGTTACTGGGCTGGGGGAGGCCAAAAAGTGATTTTTGAATCACTGGTTGCCAAACCCGAACAGTTTGGTGCACGTTGTCAGGTGCAATGCGGGCAGCCGTCAAGCAATGTTTTCCATGATGAAAAGGTTTTGGCACTAAGTGATTTTGTCTCAGTACCTTTTAGTTAGCTGTTTGGCCACTTCTCTGTGCCATAAGGCTGCTGGCCTTCCGAAGTTCTGCCCCCTCTACTCTGCAAGGCAGTGGCAAGCCCTGTCATGGCTGCGTCTGCCTTTGAGGATCATGATAAGGTGGCAACTCCCACCTCCTGGCAGAGCCCGCGCCACTAATTGGGCGCTGAGCTCACCTCCGGCCCAATTAGGGCATCTGCATATGAAGATAGTGTCGTGTGAGCAGCGCGGATAGAGTGTGTGTTCAGGACCCAGAAATTATCCAGGCATCAGGTTCCCAACCCCAGAATGAAAATCAAGCTCATGGATTCACCAGTATCGTATATGGCTCTGATATAGGGTTTATCTGACATTGGTCAACTCTCCAAGGAGTTCATTGGATACGGCTCACAGACATTGGAGACGGACTGCAGAGGTTTGCAATACAATTCAATCTGCATGCCCACTATGAGCAGCTGAAGAACACTACTGTGGAAAGCTGAGGACTCCATGGACTGGCCAATAGGGTCAAGGTCAATGTTGTTAGCCTGATCAACACATCTTTGGAAACACCTGGAGATAGTTCAGGTAATTTCTGATGATAGCTTAGATCACTTCTGAAGTCAATCCAAGCTACTCTTGGAGATAGTTTAATCATCCTTGAAGATAGTTCAGGTGTTAGTTCAGGCTGCTGCTGAAGACAGTTCAAGGCATTCTGGAAGATCGTTCGTGTCATTCCTGGAGGCAGTTCGTTATTCCTGGGGATGGCACTGAATTCTCCGCGGCAATAGGGCAAGTCACCTCATGATCCCTGACCAAGAAATACATATTGACATGTGCTATGACCCCTTCTTTTGCCTGATTAATCACTACAGGGAATTCATAATCATAGTGAGCAAACAGTCAGTGAGATACATCAGTGTTTCATGTGTTAGTCTTCAAAATGTGTGCAATGGAGCAGAAATCATTTTCGTATCCCTACTGTCTCATGATTTCATGTTTTTATGTCATTTTTTTGCATGAGTTTCTGTAATTGTAGTGCATTGTTTGATTGCAGTTACAAGGAATGAAAAGAGAGATTATACATTAGATCCATTCACTCTGGGTCATTCTACTGTCACTCACTAACCGTGATATGATTAGAATTCTCTGTTCACTGTAACTCCAAATTCACTGATTTTATACAGGAAATTGGACAGTCCAATGCGGGATTGTGAAAATAGAATTGCTGGTAAAAACATCATAACCCGTGGTTATTGGCAGCAGGGTTTCCCGAGAAGTACCATTTTCTCACATTGCGATGACTCTCGCCAATGTGAAGGATCCATTGCTGGAGTTTCTCCTGAACTCAGTCAGGACACTGGTCAGCTCGACATTGAGCTCCAGGTGGACACCCCTCTGAATATCCAGGTTATTTAGCTCACTTTGACAGCTTCAGGTTGCAAGACAGTAACAGAGTGATTAAAGATCCTGCATCACTAGATGCTACAGCCCAAACAAAGGATTGTATTCTGTCAGATACTTGGCTGTACTGGGTTCAGGGATCCTGTGCATGGGTCATGAGCCCAAACTCATGGTCACCCAAAAATAATCATGTCTTGCAATTGGTTGATCCCTTTTGAAATTACATTACACACAAGATTGACATAAAAGCAGGCATGAATTCCAAGGGTATAAAATGGTCTTGGGTGGTAGCTCAAAAAGGGTGAGACCAAATCAAATGAGCAGCTCATTTTTCACTCTGTCTAATTCTTGTAGAAATTTACTGTAGCATTGAACTGTAGGTAGATTAAGGTAATCTGGGATAGGTCCTCACTGATCCACGATCATGGAACTTTAGTGGAAAGAAACACAGAATGTTGCTGCAGAAGCTCAGTCCATGTATTCCCCGGTGTTCCCACTATTTTATCAGCTAATGTTGATCAAGTGAAAAGCACATCGAGATTTAGGTTCCTGTGTTGAGGAAGGAAGTCTCTCCCTGTCAATTGTGGGGCATCAAATTGGAACAATGGGCCAGAGTGCAGCTAACAGCTGGAAGTCCCCACTCAAACTGTTAGATTGTGAAAAATAATAACAGCCCAAAATATAAAAATATCAAATGAATGATAACAGACCCCCTCTGGAACCCAGCACATGGCTGGGCGTGCACAGAGTTTTGGAAATTTTCCTGAACTAATTGTCAGTTTTATCTTAAGTGACATATCAAAGTGAATAAGTTTTACCCTACAAGATGAAATGGAACTCTGCAGTTAGATATTGAGTAACCCTTACCCTCCCAGAATAAATAGGAGGAAAATTTTCAATTTGCTGCCCCAGCATATAACTGGCATTGTGGGTCAGACAGCGACATCAGGAGTGTGATGGAATACTCTCCACTTGCCTGGATGAGTGCAGCTGCAACAACACACAAGAAGCTCAACACCATCCAAGACAAAACAGCCCGCTTGATCAGCATGCTATCCACCACCTTAAACCTTCATTCTCTCCACCACCGGTGCACAGTGATAGCAGTGTGTACCATATACATGATGCATGGCAGCAACTCATCAATGCTCCTTCGACAGCCCCTTCCAAACCCGTGACTTCTACCACCTAGTAGAACAAGAGTAGTGGATGCAGGGAAACACCACCACCTGTAAGTTCCTCTCCAAGTTACACACCATCCTGACTTGGAGCTATATTGCTGTTCCTTCACTGTTGCTGAGTCAAGATCTTGGAACTCCCTCCCTAACAGCACTGTGGGTATACCTAGACCACACAGACTGCAGCGGTTCAAAAAGACAGCTCACCATTACCTTCTCAAGGGCAATTAGGGATGGGCAATAAATGTTCCTGCATCCTTGCCAGCGATGCTCACATCCCAAGAATGAATTAAAAAAACAAAACACCCATTGTAGAAAACACTCAATTTTCATTTTCATCAGCAGTGCCAGTTATACACCCTGGTGGCAAGTTGAAAATCTGCCACAGGGGCCTGACTCTTACACAGTAGTAATCCTTACCCTACTGAATAAACAGGGACTCTCTACAGTTACGCAGTGAGTAATCCTTACCCTGCTGAATAAGCAGGGACTCTCTACAGTGGCACAGTGTAACTCTTACTCTGCTTTGACACGTTAATATTACAGGTGAGCATTACTGATGGCACTTTGTATGACAAGTTTGATGGGATCATTAACGAATAGACTGAGACCTGCCAATATTCAGAATGTCAACATAGATCGTCATAAATACAAACAGAAAATGCTGGAAATACTCAGCAGGTTAGCCAGTACCTGTGGAGAGAGAAGCAGAGTTAAGGTTTCAGGTCTTTTGGACAGAGCTGCTCATTATTCTGCCATGAACACTCTCTGGACTAATGCTTTGTCTTTCACCACAACCATTAACACTCCCTTTGCCTTTGTCCCATAACATCGCTCCTGCCCTCTTCCCTATCACACACCTTCCCTTTTGTTCTCTTCCCCACCTCCACCCTCTCCCCCACCCTCCCCCCCCCACCCTTCACAGGCTTACAATCTATTACATTTCTAGTTGCCAGTTCTGATCAAAGGCTACAGACCTAAAACGTTAACTCTGCTTCTCTCTCCACAGATGCTGCCTGAGCTGCAGAGTACTTCCAGCACTTTTTGTTTTTATTTCAGATTTCCAGCATCTTCAGTACTTTGCTTTTATTTATGGTTTTCAATATCCTGGTTGACAGTATGCTCATTTGGCTGAAGGCCAGGGACTCAAATATACAACCTATCTCTGTCAAGATTCAACAGGCAGCATTTTAATGCATGAATGCTTGAAGTGAGGTTGGGTGCTGGAGGGCAGTGGGAGGCAAGGGCAGGGTGGTGGTGCAATAGCGTGCGGGAACCCCGAAAGTAAGTGCAGCGTGTCTGTCAGTGGCTTTTTAGTTCAGTCACCTCATGATCATTTTGTTTCGGAGTTTCCCACCCAATTAGCGTCAGTGGGCATGATGATGATGTACATGATGCGATTTCAATTTCAGTATTTAATGGGACACTCAAAAACATGCAATTTAAAGGAGTTTGGAGTTGTCATAGAGGGCACAGGCTTCCTGCTATGGAGTCGAGCTGGGCAACGGATGCTGCCCACTTCAGCAATGCCTCCTTGGATGTGCTTGGGGCTAAAAGGGCCTGGAGGGAGATACTCTTCCCCAAGGATGGGAGGAAGAAAATGGAGATGAGACAAAAAAGGTGTGTTTGAAGGTTGCTGAGGAGGTCAGCAGCAGGAGCATGATGCTACGTTCCAACCCTACAGTTCCAAACTTTCTGTGGGGGGGGCAGAGCATAAAATTCCCCCCTATAGCAACTGACCAAGTTGTTTGGCTTAAGCACTGAATCTTTATTTACAATGATTTTTACACCTTTCTTTCAAAGGTAGGCAGGATGTTCCATTGACAAGATTGTACTGTCCTGGTAAGTGACAAGTAACATAAGTGCCACACAAGTGCCAGGCAATGACCATCTCAAACAAGAGAGAATCTAACCATCTCCCCTTAAAGTTCAATGGCATTACCATCGCTGAATCTCCCACTATCAACATCCTGGGGGTTACCATTGACCAGAAACTGAACTAGATCAGCCACATAAATACTGTGGCTACAAGAGCAGGTCAGAAGCTAGGAATTTTGCAGCGAGTAACTCACCTCCTGTCTCCCCAGTGCCAGTCCACCATCTACATATCAGGAGTGTGATGGAATAATCTCCACTTGCCTGGATGGGGGCAGCTCCAACAACACTCAAGAAGCTCGACACCATCCAGGACAAAGCAGCCTGCTTGATTTGCATACCATCCACAACTTTCAACATTTACTCCCTTCACCACTGACACAATGGCAGCAGTGTGTACCATCTACAAGATGCACTGCAGCAACCCACCATGCTCATTCAGCAGCACCTTCCAAACCCACGACCTCTACCACATAGAAGGACAAGGGCTGCAGATGCATGGGAACACCACCACCTGCAAGTTCCCCTCCAAGCCACATCCCATCCTGACTTGGAACTATATTTTTGCTCCGTCACTGTTGCTGGGTCAAAATCCTGGAACTCCCTTCCTAATAGCCCTGTGGGTGTACCTACCCCACTTGGGCTGCAGCAGTTCAAGAAGGCAGCTCACCACCACCTTCTCATGGTCAACTAGGGATGGGCAATAAATGCTGGTTTTGCCTGTGATGCCTGCATACCATGAAAGAATGAACAAAAATCCCATGAAAGAATAAACAAAAATCAAAATCCTCCTTAAGCTACAATTGTCCAATGAGGCATCGAATTCTTTGTTCAAACTCCGATATTAGAAACTACCTTGAGGATGAACATATGTTTACATTTCCTTCAGTAAGACCTCCACCTCTTGTGGATGTTACAGATGCCTTTAAGAACGTTATCAGTAAAAACAATAACAGCTTCCTTTCCTGGTCACACACACAAATTTCAAAACCACATGACAATTAAACATCCAAGTACCTTAAATTACTCACTTCTTACGAACTGTTGCTTGGTGACTTTATCTGATAAAGCAAATGTAATTTTAAAAATAGCTTTTTATGGAGTTAGTTTCAAAAGAAGGCAAATTCTGACATCATCAATCAGCACCAGTTTGTCACTGTCTCACAGCTTTTCAAAACACTTTGTGCACTACTTAAGCCAGCTATATTTACCATTTTTAAAACATGATCAGTATCTTATCTTCATGTTTTCAGACACAATGGCTCCATGTTTTATGCGTGCATAAGTCTTCCACAAAGTTCTAACTCAGCATCAAAGCAAACCATAATTTTGAATTACGTCTGCTTATTGTTTTCAACTTCATTTTTACAACTTCTCTGCATTTTGCTAAGCATTCCCCAGCCTTAAAGTGTTTTTGTCACCAGTGACTCTGTTTACCCTTAATGAAAACAGTTTGCAGCTGTTAACATCTTACTTTAGCACAAAGCCCTTTGTGGCCTTCACAATGCATGCTGGTCAGGATTGGTAAGTTTTCTGTACATCTGTATACAGCATAGCTTCCTGTATTTAATTTAAACTATTGATGCTCCTGGGTTGGGTAGCCTTGCAACTCTCAACCACAAATTTCACTTAAAACAATGGCTGCATTTGCTGACAATGCAACCACTAGGTGGCGCTGCAGTGGCACATGCACAAATGAGGCCTGTGCCACTAAAATGTCGCAGTCTGCGACTTCAGGCAGCTGCCAGGACTAAAAATGGCACTGCCCAAATAATCACACGAAGGCAACCTAAACACATGGCAGCACACAATGTCCGGAGGGAGAGCATGAGCGAGCCGGGGGCGGAGGGGGGGAGAGCATGAGCGGGCCGGGGGGCAGGGTGTGGGGAGCGAGCGGGCCGGGAAGGGGGAGGGGAAGCGAGCGGGCGGGCCAGGGAGGGGGAAGCAACCGAGCAGGCCGGGAAGGGGGAGAGGGAGCGAGCGGGCCGAGAAGGGGGAAACGACCGAGTGAGCCGGGAAGGGGGAGGGGAAGCGAGCGAGCCGGGGAGGGGGTAGCTCTCCCATTCCCCCCCCCCACCCCCGGTCCCCCTGTTCTCCCCACCCACGCTCTCTGCCCGCGTTACGCGATGACGTCATCGGCGCATGCGCCATCCAGTCCCGGCCATGTGAAATGCAGAGCATGCGCAGAGACGAGGAGACTATCTGCGCATGTGCGCAAATTGGCGCAGTCTCATGACATCAACTGCCAGCTGCGTTGTCAATAATCACTTTGTAAAACAATATCGCCACCTCTTACAATCTGCATCGAGCAGAGCAGAGTTTGGAGAATTCTGAGCCCTCTGACATCTCTGAGGTCTCTTCACTGCTTTCCCTGACTCTGTTTGCTCTTGTTCACTTCTTTTGTGTGAATTACCATGTGAAAACCCAACTATCTGCCTTACCAATCATACCAATGTGTGAGTATCTGAGCTGGTGCATAATCTGCAAATATCCTGCCACAGCGCACCCCCAGAGGGAGTGAGCTCCTCTGAGAAGTTGTTGTTGTCGTGGGTGACCCTGGATTGCCTCCTGCTGGATGCGTGAAGGCCCTGGTGGAGACAAACAACATGAATGAGTACTGTGAATGTAAGAATGCTTGAAGCTACCATTATGCACATAATGTTATTTCAGTGGCTGATGGCATCAAGTCAACACAATCGAATGCTGTATGCCATGTGTGGCTGATATTTAATTCTGTCGCTAGGTAGCTGGCAGGCAGCCCTCTCTAATGGCCAGGAACACCAAGATTTCACTGATTTCCAGCACCTGCTGCTCTGCAGATGTTCATTGAGAGATGGCTAAAGGGTCACCTCCAGTCTCTGCCTCTCCCTGGTGTGCTCTGTTCTCTTCTCCTGCAAAGGGGGAAAGAAGAGATGTATCAGTGAGAGTAATGGGATGTATTCACCTAATGGATGAAGAGTATTTGTTGAGGGTGACTAAGAGGGAGAGGCATGACATTTCATAACGATGAGGGTTAGTGACAGATAAATCGGGATGTGAGTGTATAGACAGATGCACCTGTTTGAGTAGACTTGAGAAGACTGTTAAAGTCAAGTGAGAAGGGGTTGAAGGGCTTCTCTCCTACAGTTAGCTTTTACAAAAACTGGCAACCAAGCTGGCCATTGCAATTTGCATTTGAAACACCTTTGCATATTCCAAGGCCCAACTGGAGCCAGATGTCCAAGAAGTCCTGCCCCCAGAACAATGGCTTGCTCTAAGTAATTGAATTACATAGAATTGCTTCATTAGCATGACAGTCAAAGCAGTCCTGACACATTGACTTTGAAAGAGCAAACCCCTCTGAATTTTGCGATCAAATAAGAGGAAGGGCAAGAGGGGCGACTGTGACTCCCTCCTCACTTGGCCGTAACACGGGTGTATTGTGTTGTTAACTGGTCTTCCTACCAAACCTAATCAAGAAATTAATGTTTAATCTGGGCTTTGAGTGTTGTCTCATTATTTCTCGTAATTCTTGCACTTGAACAGTAGCCTCTCAAGGAGTAGAAGGTTACGTCTTACAAGATGCTTTACCTCAGGGGCTTTCCACGAAGAGGATGCTTCTTAAAGCAGCAGAGAAAATGCAATGCACTGGCAGGTGTTCCAAGAGCACTGTCCACCATTGTAGAGAGATTGGAGGAGTCTGTCTCAGCATGAATGGCACGATATCACAGGACTTTGTAATGATGTTTTCTTCCATGGCCATCTGCATGAAGCATCAAACATGACAGTCAAAGGTGTGCATGCAGGCCTTCATCAATGGCTTTCACACTGTGAACATCACCTTAAATGGGATAAATGATACCCAAGCCTCGGCCTTTCATCGCCCCATCTCGCCTGCAGCAAAGTTTTCTCCAGTACATTACTAGCAGGGACGTGCAGCTGGGCCATGAGAGGGAAGATGGCAAAAGGGGACATGGAAGTTGGGACTCGACTCAAAGCACTTCTACTTCTTACTAGTTGTCCGCACCCCCCGCTCTCTGTCCCCAGTCACTACCTCATAGGTTGTCTCATGCCCTGATGGCCAAGATTACCCTTGAACATTTGCAGGTGGAGCAGTCTTTGGCGGGGCCCTGGCAGGCTCCAAAATCCAGAGAACATCAGCCAGGAGCAACTCAACAGACAGAGCAGGGATCTGTGCAGTCTGCCTCTACGTCTGTTGAAATGCTAGAAAAAGGAAAAGTAAAGCTTTGTAGTTGCACAAGCATATGTATGTGTTTGTGTTACGCATTGTTAGATTGTGAACTTTCTGCTATTTGAACCATATTAATAGTATTCTTTTGCACCACTCTCCTGTCTTGCCCATTTTTGTTTTCTGGCTGGCATGGCATGGTTTCTATTTTGTGAATATGATTGGGAATACATGAAATGACCTGGAAATTGGAGGTTGTGAAAGGGATGCTTGGTTGTTTACATGGTTGCATTGTGTTAGTGTCATTGGGTGCGGGGGGGGGGGGGTTGGGAGGGGTAGTGGTGGAGGGGCAAAAGTGACTTTTGCATGTAGCTGTTAGCTGGGTGCACTGGTAGAACCTAATGAACCTTGTAATCATGGGGGCATCCCGTGCATTCCGGGTAACAATATGCACCACTGGTGGCGTGTTGCGCAGCACAGCACACCACAACTATTCTGGTATGTACTGATGGGCGCCTCCAGATTTGTCCAGGTACCTGCATCTTCAACATGCTGAAGGCTTGTTCAATATCAAATATGGTGGTTAAATGGTACTCATTGTATTGCTCCTGGCCCTCATTCCTTGGGCTTCTGAGAAGTGTCATCAGCCACATTTTTAGTGGTTATCCCTACGCACCACTCCAAGGTTTGAAGAGATCAGGGAGGATGGTCTGCCGCAGGGAAAAAGCAGCATGGTAGCTCCACGGGAATCTTGCGCACACCTGCATAAAGATCCTTTTGTGGTTGCACACCAGCTGCATATTGATGGAGTGGAAGCCCTTGCGATTGATGAATACTCGTGGGTGATCTGGAGTTGCCTTCACTGCCACATTAATGTTGTCGATGATGCGCTGCACATGGGGAAGCCAGCCAGAACCACAAACCCAAGTACCCGCGCACTCTGACTGGCATTATCACAGGAAAAGTTGACATAATTTGTGCTCCTGACAAACAAGTCATCAGTCATGTGTCTTATGTATTTGTGAGCCGGTAATGCACGGCCACCGGGTCCACTTGACAGCAGGTCTTGTTCCAATAGGCTGCAAATGTCTGCCACCACCTGACGCAACATCCTGAGCCTCCTGACACACTAGCTTCCGGCATGACGAGGAAGCGTAACCTCTGACTGTAGACTCTTTGTGCTGGGTATGGCCCCCTGAGAGTTGCACCTCTCTACAGATCCCCTCTCTCCTGTGGAGCTGCAGGTCTGTGAACAGCAGGCTGCTGCTGGTGCTGCTGCTAGGCATCTCGATCCTCATTTGAGGTCCAATCTAACACTGTATAAGCAGCACCCATGCTGATCAGATAGAACTCTAAAGTGCAGATCAGACTTTCAAACCTCCAAAGTGTGGATGAGACTTCCAAAGTCACCTCTCAGCACAAGCGCTGTGAACATAGCCTTACACAAGGAAGCAGCTGTGAGATTTCAGTACTTATTGGTATATTTCCCTGTCAAAGCTTCAGCCCCGTCAATTGCTACTGTGTTCTCACCTTGTTTTCACTAGTGAATTCAAAGAAGCCCATAAAACCCGTGGACCAAAAGTTAATGTCCAAAACCCATGTCAATATTGCTTTAACTGTGCGACTGACATGTCAACTGACAAGCCACCTATCCTGAGGGGGTTGCACACATGCAGATTAATGCATTGGTGTAAAATGCAGAAGTTGAGTGGTTGGAGCCGGCTTTCCGACATGCTCGCATTTTCCCAGATGAAATCCCCCACGCATATTCTTCTTCAAGTTAAAATTCCCCCCATTTTTACAAGAAAGATTCCCCAGTGGTCTCGTGGGAAAGTGTCCTATCTACTGTAGTAGACTCTAAGAGCTCAGGAGCTAAAAAAAAAAAAGCCTCAATGCTGCAAGTTTTGGGGGAGAAAAGTGTGTGTTTGGATGTAGGGTGAGTAATGGAAAACATTTGACTAATGGTTTCTATGGTCAAATAGCACACCAACACTCACTGGCTAGACTTACATATCAACAATGGTTAACTGAATGAAATAACAAAGAGTGGCTAATGCCTATGGAAACCAGAATAGGCTGAAGACATGCAAACATGCACATCCTTAAGTATACATTTATACAGACATACACACATATACACATACACATGTCAAGTATATATGTTGTCATGAAGACCCCCACCTTCCAAGAATGAGGCACATCAATTTTGTCATGAACATTGATTTTTAACTGTTGCTGGAGCGAGGAAATGACTTGTTAAACAGATCAGCCGTGGCTGGAAAAAAACATGCACATACTAACAGACATCGAAGGTGAGGAAGTGTATTCCAGGGCCTGCTAAGGAGGGTATAATCCACAAGGGCCAGGACTGGTTAGATCAGCTGGTCACATGACTAACTGGCAATTCCAGGGGTTTCTTTTGAACTGGCCCCAGAGAGTTTGAACTCAGAAAGACTTTTTGCTCCTGGACTGAGAAGACCTCTTCTGTCTGCTACCATCTCTCACAAGCCTCTGAATCCACTGAAGACACATGAACCCCAAGAGAGAAAAGTCTCCTACTGTGAACAAGGTTTAAGAAGAATACTGGCCCCAACGACAAGCAAGATCTACTTACAATCAAGAACTCTACAGTGAGCTCGAAGAACCGTGACAAAAACTCTTCAGATATTGCCTCAAATTTTTCCACTTTATTTTCCTACTGCTCTTTTCTGTCTCTATTTGCATGTGTGTATCACATATGCATGCAAACGTGGGCGTGTCGTGCATCCGTAGGCGTCAACCGAATTAGAGTTTAAGTTCAAGTTTAATAAATTTCAACTTTTCTTCTTTAAACCTAAGTAAACCTGTTTGTGCTGGTTTCTTTGTCTTAAAATTATAAAATGGTGAACAAGGATTCACCAAGGGGGAGCTAAAAACACGGTGTGTTTAAAATTAAACCTTGTTACGGTCTGACCAGGTGAAGGCTGAGAGGGAACCCTAGACCCCTTTCTCACCTGGTCATAACAACGTGGACACAAATATGGAAAAACACATTCGTATACAATTAATTGTGCATTCACAATAGGTGAAATCTTAACCTCTTCAAAAATTTCAGGCATCAGGACCATTCCTGAGTCTTGACCTGCACATAGAGTTATACAGTACAGAAACAGGCCCTTTCGCCCATCGCCGGCCATCAAGCACGATTCTAATCCCATTTCTAGCACTTGGCCCGTATCCTTGTATGCTATGGCATTTCAAGTGCTCATCTAAATACTTCTCAAATGTTGTGAGGGTTCCTGCCTTTACCACCCCTGCAGGCATTCACCTCTTCCAGATTCCAGCCACCCTCTGGGTGAAATTTTTTTTCCTCAAATTCCCTCTAAACCTCCTGCCCCTTATCTTAAATCTATGCCCCCTGGTTATTGACACCTCCGCTAAGGGAGGAATTCCGACAGGAGGAATCTTCTGGGAGGTGGCCAATTAAGACATCCTTTCCATGTTCGCTGTCCAATTAGTGACGGCGGGTGAGTTTCCAAAGTGAGAGCGCAGGACACTAAGGCCTGCACCAATGGAGGGCGCAATCTCCACTGTTAGACCAATGGGAGTACTGCTGAGTGCCGGACTGATGGAGTGGCAGGGAAGCACTGCAGCAGCCATTAGTGTCTGTGGAGCATATGGTCATTGGTGACATTCACCTCCACGATTTCTTTACTTAATGACAAGGCTGTGATTTGGGCAGTCAGCAGCCTTGCCATTTGCAGCCAGTGAGCTCTTCAAAAGCTTCAAAAGTATTGAAGTTCCAACCTGTCGCTCTGAGGCTGCTTTCTCTCACCTGCTGGTGGTCGAGGGTTGTGGGGGGGGGATGCGGGCAACACAGCGGTGAACTGTGCGCAGCTCACAAGATCCAAAACATCCAAAAATAGAAGCTAATTACCCTTTTAAGTGCCTTGTTTGGAAACCTATTGTTACTGGGCAGACAGCCACTGCCACTCTAAAGATTTAAGCATAAAAATCTAGGCTGACACTCCAGTGCAGTACTGAGGGAGTGCTGCAGTGTTGGAGGTGCTGTCTTTCAGATGAGGCGTTAAATTCCAGCTGCCTTCTCAAGTGAATGCAAAAGACCCCATGACACAATTTCAAAGAGCAGGGGAGTTATCCCCAGCATTCTGGCCAATGTTTATCCCTCAGTCAACATCACAAAAACGGATCTGCTCATCAACATATCACTGTTTGTGGGAGCTTGCTGTGCACAAATTGGCTACCATGTTTTCTATTTTAGAACAGTGACTACTTTTCAAAAGTACTGCATTGATTGGAAAGTGCTTTGGGATGCCTGAGGTCATTAAAGGCACTATATAAATGCAAGTCTTTCCTTCTTAACACAGACATGTCTCACACACCATATGCAGAATTATGCACACACGTGTATACACACATGCTCACACTCAATAATACCTGCACTCTCCACCTCACAGACATACACAATGTGCAAATACTCTCAAACAAACACCCAGTCCCATGAATAAAGTGTAAGCAAGTAGCATTATTGTGTTTATTTATCAGCTTGCCATTTTATTATTAAAAGGTACAGGAAAATATAAGTATATTTATATGTATATTTCAAAAAGTGCAGTTAAGACTCTCTCACACATTAATCTATTGCAGTTCTTTGGTTAAAAAATCAGTGTTCATTTGTCCTTTTGCAGGGTATAATGGTCGTTGTTAGTGATAGCAAAAACCTGCCTCATAACTTCTTCAAATTCATCACTAAGATTTCTTCCAATTCTTTCAAATTCATTACCCTATTTGGAGGAATAGAAACAATTGGTGAGCTGTCCAGTAACTATAACCTACTTCAATTATAGAAACAGTAGTATATATACCAGAGGAAGTTCCATATTAATGCCGGGTGAGAATGTCCTACTTTAACCCATAAGAATGAGCAGGTTCCATATTTAACATGAAAATTAGAAGGTTTTATATTAACCCCTTAGAATGAGGTGGTTAACTGATCAGTGTGACAGAGCCCAATATTAACCCAACACAGAAAGAAAGTCCTCTATTCAGCTATCGTTTTGAGAAGAGCCTGTGTGAACCATTGGCTGGTTGGAGATAGGACTCCGGCAGCTACCAGCACCACTGCAGCAGGGGAAGGGATTGTTCTATCTCAGTACATGTGGTAGTGGAGGAGGAGTTTGGGGTGGTGGTAGAGCTCCATCTCGGGCATGGGGGAGGAGGGGGGAAATATAGATAAAATCCAATTTGGAGCTGCAGCTGTTGGATCTCCAGCAGGTAGAAATGAGGGACTTAAACAAGGAGGCACTGGGTTGTTAATAAAGGAGTAAAAGTTCACTGTTCCTAATCCTTTCTGCAGAATGGGAGTGCACTTTGCAAAGCTGCTCACTCCCAGCCAGTAATGTTCTGCCTGTTAAAGCAAATTCAGGAAAGATCAGAGGCAAATTTGCACTCTGCACTCCTGGGATGGGCAGAGGTGGGGAAGTGAAGGTTTTCATAAGAATTTGTAGCAATATTTGTCACCAGATTGTATGCTTTATTCAGGGTTCATATTCAAAATCCAACAAACTCTACCCAACCTCAATTGAGCCTTACTGTTTTAAGGATAAGCTGTACTTGCTGCGTCCCACAGGCAGGGCGAGAAAGGCAGTGTCGTATATTCAGGGTTATTTAACCCTCAAACCCAGCCCTGCTCACATTCCCTCTTCCAACCACATTAACTCTTGCTCCCCTAGATTCTCATGCACTTCCACATCTCCCTGTCGCTTCTCACACTTCCTCCCCAGCACTTTTCACTACCTCCTCCCCAACTTCTCACACTCGTCCCCCTCCAGTCTCTCTCACACTCTGCCCCACAAACCCCTCAATTACTCCTCCCTTCCAGCTCCGCCTTCTCTCCTCCCTCCAGACCCTCACTCTCTCTACCCAGCCCGCCTCACTCTCATCTGTCCCCAGCACCCCCGACTCTTTCCCCCAGCTCTCTCACACTCTCCTCTCCAGACCTCCTCACTCTTTTCTACCCCTAGTCCCTCTAACTCTCAACTCGCCCAGCCCCCTCACTCCTTCCCCCCCCCCCCAGCCCCCTCACTCTCTCATCCCCCCGCCCCCTTCACATTCTCCACCCTCCAGTACCCCCCTTTCTCCACCCAGCCCTCCCTCACTCTCTTCCCCCCAGACCCCTCTCACTCTTGCCTCCCCAGCTTCTCCCATTCTCGCTATGCCTTTTTGGCATTTCCCCTTGCTCCTTGTAATCCTTATACTCCTTGTCCTCTCTCTTATATTTGGCTCTCTCACAATTTACAAATTGCAGGCAGCAGCATTGGCCAGGGCTTAGCTTGCCGGTTTCTCAGCCAACATTGATAGCTGCCTTGGAGAAAACCCAGGAAAAGAGAAAGAACATGGATCCTCTGCATTAGAAATGTTTCGAGAGGGTTCACCTGCCAGTAGTGACAGTGGAATCTCAGAAACAGAGCTGCCACATCCCTATTCCGACCATCGTCGTTGTCATCCACACCTACACACAATTCCACCCTACCCTCACCTCATTCCCATGCCCACTTCCATTGACTTGCATTGCCGATACTGGCTACCAATCTACTCGCTGACCTGTAGTCAATTTATTATCGGCAGAGACCCTCATGTCCAGCCTATGACAGTGCAATGTTCCAGAAGTGGCCGTGCAGCACATGGTGAAGTAGCAGCAACGAGGTAGGAACCCCAAATGCAAGGAAGCGGGAAAGAAGAGACTGAAGCAGATTCTGTCCCAAAATTTCCACAAGGGATCTTTATAACACAGGTAATTAATGTGTGATCTCTTTAGGGATGGCCATTATTGCAAACATGAGACTCCTTGCTGTCAAAGTCATGTGTTGTCAATATTACCTGGTTGAATCTGGCACAATTATGGAAGATTAACCTCACATCATCGATAAACCCACCCACCATCTGGTACTCATTCGTGGCTAGCTTCTCCTTCACCCTGCAGAGCCACATGGGATTTTCAATTATATCGCAGTAATTCGGAATCTGTAAAAGTGCAGACTGTGAATGAACAGGACATGTAAGAAACCCCTAAGATTGCCAACCTAAAAGAGCACAGACAGTCAATGATTACTACTGTAGGAGGAGAAGGAAGAGTGCAGTTCAACAATGAATAGAACCTTACATGAAATCTGCTAGAGTGGAGAGAAGAAACAGGATTGTATGTGGACCCCCCAAACACATTTCAAAAAATATCACATATGCTAAAATCAAAATAGTGTAAGTGTTTCACCCACTTCAATTTAGCTGCTCCCACCTTGTTTCAGCTGGGTTGGGGGAGGGGTGGGGGAGATAAAATTCCCATGAAGATATGTGACTGTCTAAGGAATGTAAGATCATAGACTGGGAATGCCAGGACTATATATCAAACAGTATCACAGACTGAGTGAACAGGACCGTATATGGTCATGAAATAGTGCAGACAATGAAAAGGACTGTATCTAAAACCTCCAAGACCACAGGCTAAGAATGAAAAGGACAGTAAGATCATATATTGGGAATGAAAAGAACCATATAGGAAATTATACGAGTGCTGATAGGGAATGGGTGAAACTCTATATGAAACAGTACGACCATAGACTGGGAAGAAACAAGACTGTGTGCTGAATGTTAAGGGAATGAAGTTGACAGGAACGGAGGCATGGGAGGACATAAAATCAGGATGGGACATGTCGAACAGGAAGCCCGATGTCGTGACGTCCCATCCCGATTTTGTCCATGGTGACAAACATGGAGGGCGGAGGTCTGATGACAATGCAGCGGGCAAGTAATTAAGATACATTAGAGGCCAATTGAGACTCGCGTGTGGAGGCGGGAGAGCATGGCTGCCTGCTAGGGGAGGCCATCAAGAGGGTAACCATCAAGGACCTGGCAGGGTAACGAAAGGAGGGCTGCGTGCAGTGTGTGAGGAGTGAGGGGAAGATTGTTGGGGGCGGGGTATTGCAAGTTGGAGCAACGGGCAAGTAACACCCGGGCAAGGCTAATTAGTGGAGACAACAAGGGGGTCTGTTGGCAGGGAAGGACTGCTGTTCAGGGAGAGGTCACCTATCATCGGCTTCATGCATCCAGGCTTCAGGGACCCCATTGAAGACGAGATGCAGCAGAGCAGGAGGGAGGGCCAGGCACCTGCAGTGGCACCACGACAACCTGTAAGGCCACAGGAGGGTCAGCAGTGGCCTCCAGATGCTGGAGAAATGTGCAGAGGAGAGCGAGAGGGAGTTGCCCCATGCAAAAGGAGGTATCCTCCAGTGAGAGTCTACAGGTCGAGGCTCAACTACCTACAGATGTCCAAGAGGCAGTGACAACAAAGACTCTGCCTTTCCAGGGAGGCTGTCACAGACTTTTGTGACATGATGCATGATGAGCTGTGCCCCAGGGGACTTGGTGGGAATCAATGTCAGTGGCCCTGAACTTCTATGCCACCAAATCATTCCAGTGATCCACAGGGGACATATGGGTTCTGCCAGGGCCACTCAGCTCCTGACCTCATTACAGCCTTGGCTCAAACCTGGACAAAAGAGCTGAACTCAAGAGTGAGGAGAGAGTGACTGCTCCTTGAAATCAAGGTAGTATTTGACCGTGTATGGCATCAAGGAACGCTAGCAAAACTGGAGTCAATGGGAATCAGGGGGAAAACTCTCCACTGGTTGGAGTCATACCTAGCACAAAGGAAGATGGTTGTGATTGTCAGAGGTCAATCATCTCAGCTTCAGGACCTTATTGCAGGAGTTCCTCAGGGTAGTGTCCTAGGCCCAACCATCTTCAGCTGCTTCATCAATGACCTTCCTTCAATCATAAGGTCAGAAGTGGGGATATGCACTGATGATTGCACAATGTTCATCACCATTCGTGACTCCTCAGATACTGAAGCAGCCCATGTCCCTATGCAGCAAGACCTGGACAACATCCAGGCTTGGGCTGATAAGTGGCAAGTAACATTTGCGCCACACAAGTGCCAGGCAATGACCATCTCCAACAAGAGAGAATCTAACCATCTCCCATTGACATTCAATGGCATTACCATCACTGAATCCCCCACCATCTACATCCTGGGAGTGACCATTGACCAAAAACTGAACTGGAGTAGCCATATAAATGCCGTGGCTACAAGAGCAGGTCAGAGGCTGGGAATCCTGCAATGAGTAATTCACCTCCTGTCTCCCCAAAGCCTGTCCACCATCTACAAGGCACAAGTCAGGAGTGTGATGGAATACTCTCCACTTGCCTGGATGTGTGCAGCTCCAACAACACTCAAGAAGAAGCTCGACACCATCCAGGACAAAGCAACCTGCTTGATTGGATCCCCACCCATAAACATTCACACCCTCCACCAGCGACGCACAGTGGCAGCAGTGTGTACCCCCTACAAGATGCACTGCAGCAATGCACCAAGGCTCCTTAGACAGCACCTTCCAAACCCGCAACCTCTACCATCTAGAAAGATAAGGACAGCTGATGTATGGGAACACCACCACCTGCAAGTTCCCCTCCAAGCCACACGCCATCCTGACTTGGAACTATATCGCCATTCCTTCACTGTCGCTGGGTCAAAATCCTATAATTCCCTTCCTAACAGCACTGTGGTTGTACCTACTCCACATGGACTGCGGCGGTTCAAGAAGGCAGCTCACCACCACCTTCTCAAGGGTAGTTAGGGATGGGTAATAAATGCTGTCCTAGCCAGCGACGCCCACATACCACAAATGAATAAAACAAAATTCTACAGCACTGTCTACAGAGAAACTGTTCAGAGCTTTACAGGGCTAGTGGATAGTGAGTGGTTTTTGAATAAGAGAGAAGTGGAAGTGGGATCAGGAGGGGGTGAAAGCACTGGGCAGGAGGAAACAAGATGGAATGGCTTTGGGATGGAGCTGTACAGGACAGGCACACACTTACTTTAATGCATTTAGCAAACTTGTATGAACACTAATGCACACGTACGAACTCTAACACACCACAAGCGTCCACGTGCTAGTTCTAACACACACCTGGTGCATGCATTAGTTCTAACTCACACTTAGTGCATACAATAGCTCATTTAGTGCATCTTTATTCTAACAAGATTTACCATGTTGCTGGCTCTCACATACTGAGCACTTCAGCTGGCTAGAGCACAGCGTTTTCCACCCTAACTGTGACACTATGTAATTTAACACAAGCCGACTGCAAACGATAGAGTGATGACTCAGGTCAGATACTTACAGTGCAGGGGGTTTTGTCAAACACCACACACTCTGCCTTACAGTATAGTTGGAGTAAAATATATTCACATTTCTGTAATTAAAAACACCCAGTTAGACACAAATAATAAATGTTGCGTTTGCAAAATTTTCTTTAATATATAATAGTTATTACACCAGACAACATAAACACCATCCCTGGACTGTGAACATCAGCAGCTATTTGGTTATAGGAAGAATCATAGCCAAATGCAATCCTGTCCTTACCCAGCACATGCACAATATTCAGCCGGAATTTCTATAGGGTGATCAGGAAGAGGGACCCAGGCTGATTTTCCTTGTCCCTAACATCAAGGCACTGAAGCCAATTGTAGCACTCTCACGGACATGTAGGAAATCAGCTGGCTCGACCAAACGTAGGGCCATCATGGTCCATGTGGCTCAGTACATTGGTTGGGGCATTTATCAAGATTAAACTATTTCTGTTTCTGAGGTTTTAAAAAACAAATTCAAAAGGTGATTGTTATACATATAACCAACAGCAAAAAAAAGATGGTTGAATGCATGCATTTTATAAGTGTGCACATTGAACTTCCAACCAATTGGATGGCAGAACTAGGAGAGTAGATCAAAGCATAACATGAAAAATCATGGGGATCTAATGGTGTTCTAACAAATACCCTATTGGGGCCAGAGCATGATGAGTGAACAATTAACCTTCCCACCATTTTCCTGTGAGGTCTACACCTCACTGAGTGAAGAATGGACATTCACACTGTTCCCTGTTGGGCTCACTGTTCACGGTATGAAAAAGTAATCTTCATACTACCCTTCATGAGGCTCATAGCTTACTGAGTGCAAACTGTACAGACGCGCTTAGATGCTCTTATCATGCAGACTTACCAGAATGTACTCTGGAGTCATGGCTGATTTATATACATCGAACTCACTGCTGGAGACACTTGCCCTTGCTTTATTTTCTGATAGTTTGTCCATTTTGCAGAAGGTACAGACCAAATTCTCACTGGAATTAATTAACAAAATGGAACTTTTAAACTGAAATCTTTTGATTAGAGACATGTCAGTAGGAAATACCAAAGGCAAGAAGAGGCCATCTATCTTCTCAAAGCCCATTCCTCCATTACATTAACTAATCCTCCTACACCTAGCAAAATCCATTTCTTTTGTACATTAATTTTCCCATTGACGTTGTTGCAAATTTGAGGTCTTCAGTAGACATTCTCGGAATATCTTGTGCCTCCTAAAATCTGCAGAATATCTTTACTGCCCAATATTTAATGATATGCTGGTGTGACCCAGGGCCAGGAAATAAATACAGTGATCTTGCTAGGTGCATCACTCCTATCTTTCAGAAGACAGACTGAAAACACTCTGAGACAAGGCCAACTGTAAATCAACAAACTGCTTTATTTTACATGAGGAAACAGAGTACTGTTTTCACAATGAGACCTACTTATTTCCTATTGCTCCTCAGAACATCAAAAATAATAAATTAGGTAAAATGTACACTTTGCTATGAATCAACTTCACTTTGCAAGTTAGTATCATGGAATAGCCTGGAACTGATTTAGAAAGTGAACCCCCTCTGGCGCGATCGGAATGTAAAACTGGATTGTCTCTTTTCGCGAAAGGGTAGCCAAAAGCTTGATCTCTGACCGCTCCCTCAAATCTGCCTCAAGAATTAGTTTGCCAAGCAGTCAGTCAAAGCTAATCCCTTGAATCAAAAACCTCCTTCCTCGTTTGGTGTCAGAGTCATGTCCTAGCTAGCCAAGACTCATGCTGGTACCTCTGATTCAGAACTACTCCAATATTACAGATATGAACCTTTCTGGAATATACAAATAACCCCCTCCAAATTGTCTCAGACTGATAAGGTATTATGAGTATACAACTTGCATCATCTGCTACCCCAGTAAAAGTTCCTGATCAATATCCTGAATAACCTCAATGTCCACAGAAATTAGCTCTTTGTGAGGCATATTTAATTTCATAGCATTATTCCCAAATTTCCTTTCAGGCCATATAGATAATATCTTGAAATCCTCCAGTACCCCCTAACGTCCCATCATACATCTAGATGCAGTTTGATCATCTCCAGTGTCTTAGCTTCTATTTCTTGTTTGAGTAAGGAAGTGGCTTTCCTATCAGGCCTGAGTTAAAATGCCATCAGGGTCCGATAAGCATCATTTGCACATATCAATTATGAGTCCGCCAGTTTCCGGTGAGTGCCTTTGCCACCTACTCCTATTGGACACTGTAGGATCCGAGCAGCTTTCCAGCAGGTAAGTAACCCAGGACATTATAACTGCCCACCTGCCTGGTCAGGCTGGCTTTTATTCTCTTTGTTGGCACGCAGTACCAAGTCTGAGTCTAAAAATGGGCCCAGATTAATTTCTTCCCCTATGATGCATGAAAGACCCATTTCTATGTTGTAACATTCCATTATTCTATGAATGACTTGTTTCTAACATTCTAGTGCCCGAACTCTGTTGTCATAGCACAATGATAAGTTGAAGACAAAATACAAACCTTGAAGTTGGGTTGATTGAGGGAACATGGCAGGGGGGGTGAAAAGCTTTGGGACATTTGTCACAGCAGATCAGATCCCCTGCATCTTCGCACACTGTACATTCATCGTCGTTCTCCTGTTTATGTAAAATAGCAAGTTATACACAAAAACACCAAAAACTGAGTGACCCCACTGAAATCTCCAATACACACAACTTGGGTAACTTAGTAACACAATGAAACCAGGAGACAAATACAGATACATGTCTGTTCTATGTTTCCCTCTGTCACTATCGCTGCCTGTCTCTCTAGCTTTGTGCATCTGTCTCTTACTCTTTCTCGGTCTTCATCTGTTTTTCTTTATGAATCTTCTGAACTGCCTATTTCTCCCTCTCTCTTTCTCACTAGGTCTCTCTCTATCTCTGTCTGTTTATCACTATCCACCTGTCTCTCTATTTATGTACCACCATCCTGCTCTCTGTTTACCCATAATTGTACCGGGATCAGTATGCCCCATATCTGCACTGGGATCAGGCTACTCTGGAACAGTAATGGGGTCAGTTTGCTTCATAAGAATACTGGTGTGAATCTGCTCTCTAAAGAATGACCTTTGGGCTCTATTTACCTGAGCTTCAAAATCTGCAGATGTGCATGCTTCACACAAACAGTCAGGCTTGTGAAGTTTCAAGTAGCCTTTCTGGAAAAATAAAATTAAAAAAAAAATCAGTGGAAAGAGACCTAGGAAGAAAAATGAAATCATATTAAGTTATATACAACTGGATACCAAACCTATGGACATATTATAGGGTGTAACAGAGTGTGCTAGACCATGGCACAGAATGAGGGAGATGGAGACAGATTGCATCTGACAGTGGAACAACATGAATGTGACAGTGGGATAGAGTGAGCGTTATGGAGCGAGTATGGAAATGTGACAAAGTGAGTGGGACTGACTGAATGTGATAGTAGGGCAGAGTGAATGTGACAGAAGATTACTGTATGTTGCTGATATATGCGGTGATAACAAGGCTGGAAAGATGGAAAAGGATGGGAGACAGTGGGTGGAGACCATGTTCAGTAGCATAGGGTGCAGGCTGGGGGTGGGGATACTTTGTCTGACACTGTGAGCAAGTTAGATTAATACTCAATTTCAACTAAATGTTGTTACGATCCCATTAAGGACCATTAACTTTTAAAAAGGGAAGGTTGAATTCCCAGTTACTACTGAAAGAATTATGCCACAAAATTTCACCTTTTAAACAACAAAACTTTACTGTACAAGAGTTAAACAAAGCAAAACGCTACTAATTTAACACTACAATTTGATAACACATGCTTTAAATTTAAAATCTGAACAGAACATGAAGACGTATACTTTAAACTCCAAATCTCAACAGAGTACCCCCGCTTGACTTTTACTTCCACCCCAAGAGTTCCCCTATACTTTACAGGATCTTAGCGGTTTGTTCACTTCTTCTGGGACCAATCCAAAATACATCATAGCTGTTAGGAATTCACCTCAATTTCCATAATTTCTCAGCTCTTTTCTGAGATGTCAGATCTCCTGGGGATTCTTCCTCTAGTTTCGGCTCGGCAAACCCTCCAGTTTTCCTTCAACACCTCATGAATCTGGATTTCACAGCTTGGGTATGGACCTTACTCAAAACACAAACACTGCTGGTTCTTGATGGCCTCTATGCTCCTAAGCTCAGGTGTTATCAAAGCAAAATACTTTCTCTGTGACCAACTGCCTGTCTGAAGCCAGAAGCTTTCTAAAAGTCAACTACGTTTCTGTCAGGAAGCACACCGATCAAATGACCAATAGGCACCACTCTCCCCACCACCACCCACCCCTGCATCATCTATCTCCAAAGCATAAGTTACACGTGGGATGTCCCAGAGAGCAATTTAAACTAATCATTTCCAACTCCAAGTCTTCTCTTTGTTCTTGGAAATTATATGAATAATCCAAAACCCTGATTGAGGCAGCTGCAGACACATTGTCTCCATCAAGAAGTTTAGAGAGATTCTCATTGTTTAGAGTCTTCACACTTCCCATTATGGCCTTATTAAATAAATATGGGCCACCCTTGGATTTGTAACCACCCTAGGTTTTGTTTGCCAGCTTCTAAAACCAGGTGTTTTAATTTGTGTTGCATTAAAACAATCAATCCCAAAATTACTACAGACTATGAATCAGGTATTTGTAACAGTGTTTATTTAAATGCGCATAGCTGCTGGCTCAGAAGCTTTTCATTTAATGTTTTAAAGTTAAATTCTGACTGCTTTTAGCAACTATCTCAGGTTACCTCCATCTAATTTACATGACACTGGGGTGGAAATTTGTCTGGGCCCTTTTTTGGGACCCGAAATTGGGGTTCGCACCTCATTTATGTATGATGACTTGCGATTTAAAGTCAGCTACCTGAAGGATTGTTCTGGTTCTGGGATGGGGGGGTGGGTTGGTGGGGGTATGTAGTCGTGGGGGTGGATAAGGGATGATCGTAATTACTGTGTAATCAGGGGAGTACTCTACATCTTTCTTTGACAGCGAGAGCTACCACTTAGGAATCCTGAGCAGGTCAATCTCGGCACCTGCTCTGCTCATTGAATCAAATGTCCCTGATGATTACTTTAACAGGCGTTAGGCCCCCAATTAGCACATGCAAGGGACCAGAGGCCTGTTTTAGGTGGCTACCTAGAATGCCTGAAAAATGGGCCCAATAAATTTGGTAGTGGCCTGCACTCATGCGCAGACTAGGGGCTAAATTTGTCAGTGTTGTGTCCGTTTTACACCCAGAAAATGGGCACTACACGGATCACGTTTTGCCCACTGAGTGCTGTTAGAGACTGCTCTCTGGTAACACACTGTGAAGCCCCCTACGTTGGTTTCAATATTGCTGGTAACCTGATATTTTAAAATGTGAGTGTTTAAAATGTGCCCGATGTTAAAGATGTACGTTTAAAGCTCCCCATTAACCGTGCATCACCTATCCCAAACTTTGGATTTAGTGGAACATACCTGGATCAGTTTGCCCAGAGTTTCTGATTTACAGCGGATATTTCTCTTCCAGTATCGAATGTCTGGTCTGACACCACTTATATTTTCAAACTCTGATGGAGTCAGCCATTGAGTCTTCGTTCGAATGCATTTTCCATTAATTCCTTAAAGACAAGAAATGGAAAGAATGTGATACATATATTTATTGGATCTGTAGAGAATTCTCACCAGCTGGGGCAAAGGGCACATATTTTGTTCCACGAGGAGGGTACATTTGTAAGTCTTGACTGTTAGAAGAGGAAAAACAAGTGTATAGTAGGAAGATCACATGCGTATGTCAGCTTAGGTGCATAGGGAATGAGGAGGTAAAAGGGTCAGGCAGAACAAGGTAATAACAAACATATCAGGGCAGAGGAAGGGCAATCTCCATTAGTAGCTAGAACATAAATAGGAACAGGAGTAGGCCACATGATCCCTCAAGCATGCTCCGCCATTCAATTAGATTATAGCTGAACTTATAAATCAACTCCACTTTCGCGCCCTATCCCCCATACTTTGTGTCCAAAATGCTATCAATCTCAGTCTTGAATATATTCACCAATTAAGCATCAAAAGCTCTCTGGGGCAATGTTCCCGCTAAGTGCAGAAGGTTTTAGTTTAGACAGGCATCAAGATCGACGCAGGCTTGGAGGGCCGAATAGCCTGTTCCTGTGCAGTACTGTTCTTTGACCTTTGACCTTTAAGCTGTGCAACAATCCAAAGGTTCCCATGCAGGCCGTGCACAAGTTGGCCCCTTTAAGTTGTGTGTATAGCCCGGCAACATTTTTTGTTTTATTTGTTCGGGGGGATGTGGGCATCGCTGGTTAGGCCAGCATTTATTGCCTATCTCTAATTGCCCTTGAGAAGGCGGTGGGGAGCTGCCTTCTTGAATTGTTACAGTCCATGGGGTGTGGTTACACCAACTGTGCTGTTAGGAAGGGAGTTCCAGGATTTTAACCCAGCAACAGTGAAGGAATGGCAATATAGTTCCAAGTCAGGATGGTGTGTGACTTGGAGCGGAACTTGCAGGTGGTGGTGTTCCCATGCATCTGCTGTCCTTATCCTTCCAGTGGTAGAGGTCATGGGTTTAGAAGGTGCTGTCGAAGGAGCCTTGGTGGGTTGCTGCAGTGCATCTAGTATATGGTACACACTGCTGCCACTGTGCCTTGGTGGTAAAGGGAGTGAAGGTTGAAAGTGGTGGATGGGGTGTCAATCAAGCGGGCTGCTTTGTCCTGGATGTTGTTGAGCTTCTTGAATATTTTTGGAGCTGCACCCATCCAGGCAAGTGGAGAGATTCCATCACACTCCTGACTTGTGCCTTATAGATTGTGGAGAGGCATTGCGGAGACAGGAAGAGAGTTACTCGCCACAGAATTCCCAGACTCTTACCTGCTCTTGGAGTCACAGCTTTTATGTGGTTACTCCAGTTCAGTTTCTGGTCAATAGTGACCCCCAAGATGTGGATAGTGGGGCATTCATTGACGGTAATGCCATTGAACATCAAGGGGAGATGGTTAGATTCTCTCTTGTTGCAGATGGTCATTGCCTGGCATTTGTGTGGTGCAAATGTTACTTGCCACTTATCTGCCCAAACCTGCATGTTGTCCAGGTCTTGCTGCATATGGACATGGACTGCTTCAGTATCTAAGGAGGCGTAAATGGTGCTGAATATTGTGCAATCGTCAGCAAACATCTGACCTCTGACCTTACGATGGAGGGATGGTCATTGATGAAGCAGCAAAAGATGCTTGGGACAAGGACATCACTGAGGAATTCCTGCAGTGATAATTGGCCTCCAACAACCATAACCACCTTCCTTTGTGCTAGGTATAACTCCAACCAACCGAGAGGTTTCCCCCGATTCCCATTGACTCCAGTTTTGCTAGGGCTCCTTGATGCCATACTCGGTCAAATGTTACCTTCATGTCAAGAGCAGTCACTCTCACCTCTTGAGTTCAGCTCTTTTATTCATGTTTGAACCAAGGCTGTAATAAGGTCAGGAGCTGAGTGGCCCTGACGGAACCCAAACTGAGCGTCACTGAGTAGGTTATTGCCGAGTATGTGCTGCTTGATGGCACTGTCAATGACCCCTTCCATCACTTTGCTGATGATTGAGAGTAGGGTGGTATTTGGCCGGGTTGGACTTGTGCTGCTTTTTATGTACAGGACATACCTGGGCAATTATCCATATTGTCGTGTAAATGCCAGTGTTGCAGCTGTACTGGAACAGCTTGGCTAGGGGCGTGGTAGTTCTGGAGCACGTCTCAATACTATTGCTAGAATGTTGTCAGGCCCCATAGCCTTTGCAGTATCCAGTGCTTTCAGCCATTTCTTGATATCACATGGGGTGAATTGGATTGGCTGAAGGCTGGCATCTGTGATTCTGGGGACGTCAGGAGGAGGATGAGATGGATCATCAACTCGGCACTTCTGGCTGAAGATGGATGCACACGCTTCAGCCTTGTCTTTTGCACTGATGTGTTAGGCTGCCCCATCATTGAGGGTGGGGATATTTGTGGAGCCTTCTCCTCCTGTCAGTTGTTTAATTGTCCATCACCATTCATGACTGGATGTGGCAGGACTGCAGAGCTTAGATCACAAAGCCCTGTCTATTGCATGCTGCTTCCGCTGTTTGGCATACAAGTAGTCCTGTGTTGTAGCTTCACCAGGTTGACACCTCATTTTTAGGTATGCCTGGTGCTGCTCCTGGCATGCCCTCCTGCACTCTTCATTGAACCAGGGTTGGTCTCCTGGCTTGATGGTAATGATAGAGTGGGGGATATGCTGGGCCATGAGGTTACAGAATGTGGTTGAATACAATTCTGCTGCTGCTGATGGCCCACAGTGCCTCATGGATGCCCAGTTTTGAGTCACTAGATCTGTTTGAAATCTATCCCATTTAGCATGGTGGTAGTGCCACACAACATGATGGAGGGTATCCTCAGTGTGAAGATGAGACTTCGTCTCCACAAGGATTGTGCAGTAGCCACTCCTACCAATACTGTCATGGACAGATGCATTTGCAACAGGTAGATTGGTGAGGACGAGGTCAAGTAGGTTTTTGCCTCTTCTTGACAGATCCAATCTAGCAGCTATGTCCTTTAGGATTCGGCCAGCTCGGTCAGTAGTGGTGCTACTGAGCCACTCTTGCTGATGGACATTGAAGTCCCCCACCCAGAGTACATTTTGTGCCCTTGCTACCGTCAGTGCTTCTTCCAATTGGTGTTCAACGTGGTAAAGCACTGATTCATCAGCCGAGGGGGGACAGTAGGTGGTAATCAGCAGAAGGTTTCTGTGCCCATGTTTGACCTAATGCCATGAAACTTCATGGGCTCCAGAGTCAATGCTGAGAACTCCCAGGTCAACTTCCTTCCGACTGTATACCACTGTGCCACCACCCCTGGTGGGTCTGACTTGTCAGTGGGATAGTGTTAATGGTGTCTGGGACATTGTCTGCAAGGTATGATTCCGTGAGTATGACTATGTCAGGCTGTTGCTTGACTAGTCTGTGGGATAGCTCTCCTTATTTTGGCACAAGCCCCCAGATGTTAGTAAGGAGGACTTTGCAGGGTCGACAGGGCTGGGTTTGCCGTTGTCGTTTCTGGTGCCAAGGTCGATGCCGGGTGGTCCATCCGGTTTCATTCCTTTTCTTACACTTTGTAGCAGTTTAATACAGCTGAGTGGTTTGCTGGGCCATTTCAGAGGGCAGTTTAGAGTCAACCACATTGCTGTGGAGCTGGAGTCGCATGTAGGCCAGACCAGGTAAGGACAGCACATTTCCTTCCCTAAAGGACATTAGTGAACCAGATGGGTTTTTATAACAATCGACAATGGTTTCATGATCAATACTACACTCGGTTTTTCATTCCAGATTTATTAATTGAATTCAAATTCCACCATCTGCCATGCTGGGATTCAAACCCATGCCCCCAGAGCATTAGTCTGAAGCTCTGGGTTTCTAGTCTGGTGACATTATCACTACCCCACTGCATCCCCAAATGGGTCGCACTCTTAAATCGTCTGCGCACTCCAAAAAAATTTAGAAGGTATGTTGCTCTAGGATGGGAGGGAGAAAAGTCCAAAGATTCACAACCCTCTGAGTGAAGAAGTTTCTCCTCAACTCAGTCCTAAATGGCTGACCTCTTATCCTGAGTCTATGCTCCCCAGTTCTGTCGTCTCCAGCCAGGGGAAACAGCCTCGCAGCATCTAACCTGTCAAGCACTCTAAGAGGTTTACACATTTCAATGAGATCACCTGTCAATCTTCTAAACCCTAGAGAGTATAGTCCCAACGCAATCAATCTTTCCTCAGTGGATAGCTCTTTCATCCCAGGAATGAATCTAATGAACCTTACATGAAGGACATAATTGCTCTGGAGAGAGTACAGAGGAGATTTACAAGAATATTGCCAGGGCTTGAAAATTGCAGCTATGAGGAAAGATTGGATAGGCTAGGGTTGTTTTCCTCAGAACAGAGGATGCTGAAGCGTGCCTTAATTGAGATGTACAAAATTATGAGCGGCCAAGATAGCGTAGACAGGAAGGACCTGTTCCTCCTAGTGGAGAGGTCAATTATCGGGGGCAAGATTTAAGGTGATTGGTAGAAGGATTAGATGGGACACGAGGAAAAACCTTTCTCATGCAGAGGGTGGTGGGTGTCCGGAATTCACTGCCCGGATTGGTGGTGGAGGCAGAAACCCTCAACTCTTTTAAAAGGTACCTGGACATGCACCTGAATTGCTGTAACCTGCAAGGCTATGGACCAGGTGCTGGAAGGTGGGATTAGATTGGGCGGCTAGTTTTTTGCAGTCGGTGCAGACGGTGGGCTGAATGGTCTCTTTTTAAGCCATAACTTTTCTATGGTTCTATGGTTCATTGAATCCCCTCTAAGACAAGTTGGGTGTGGGGATGGTAGGAGGCAGGGGTGTCCACAGGTCATTTAAGCGTCTTGGGAAAGGAAATCTCATTGATTCCAGGGCTGTAGAGGGGCAGCATAATTCTGGTTTGGTGCTTCTGTCCAGCTCCAGAACAGGGGGTCAACCCAGGAAGATCAGTTCTAGAAACCCATTGCATTGAATTGAGGAATATGAAAAGATCAGTCACATTATAGATCACCAAACAGTGGAAGCAGAGGGTGAAATTCACAGACAAACAATAGTCAACAATAGTTGTAATTATAAGAGATTTTAATTATTTTAAAGTAATTTGGGCGAGGGAAATATATTTGGTGAAAAAGGAGAGAATTTTCCTTGCAATTTGCTCAGGACTGTTTTATCAGCCAATATGTCGCTACTCCAATAAGGACTAAAGCTGGTAACCTAAAATAGGAGAATGATCAGGAAACAATGGCCACGCTAAAGTAACGGAACGAAAAGAATGAAGAAAAGATAATTGATCGGGCAAAACATACGTCTAATTATAGCGCAATGAAAAAAGAGCTTGCCCAGATTACAAGGGAGGAAAAGTTGACAAGTGGAACTGTAACTTAGTATGGAAAACATTTAAACAAGAGATGAAGAGGTTACAGATTCAATACAGTCCAGTAAGATAAAAGGGGCGTGTGTCACAGGCTTGGGTTTCTAGGATGAATACAGAGATCAGATCAAATTTGGAACTTTAAAAAAAGCATTTAGAGATTACAGAGTAGGTAATAAAATGGAAATCAGGACAAGTATAGAGGATATGGAAAAGCTACAGATGGGAATATTGGAAAGACTGAGAAACAATTAGCATAAAACATTAAGGCGAATAAAAAGACTTTCTATTGGCACCTTATGAGGAAGAGGATAGTCAATGGAGGGGTAGAGCCAACTGGAAATGTAGGAGGCAAGGAGATTGGGGAATGGCAGAGGTACAAAATATAGTGCTTTGTCTCAGTTTTAATCGAGGAGATGGATATTGGAATTACATCAACAGCAGTGGGCGTGGAACATTTAATGGAGGTTATAAGAAATGGGCTGAAGAAATCACTCAAACATAAAGGTGACAAATGACTGGGAGTCTAAGTGCCAGTAGATGGGGGCGGGGGGAGGCGAGGTAATTATGGCCTCAGTACCTCGAAAACAGGCTCATTTTTAACCTTTAAATTGACTACTTGCCTGTGCCGCTCAGCACCTGACAATACTGAACACCCAATTACAATGGGTATTAATTTAATCCATCAAGGAAAACCCAAAGATGCTTTATAAATACATAATGAGAGAAAGGATAACTAAGGACAGGTTAGGGCCTATTAGAGACCAAAAAGATAACTTGTGTGTGGAGGTCAAGACGTGGGCATGGATCCGAATGAATACTTTGCATCTGTTTAATCAGAGCAAGAGGAAATATTAAGGTGCTTAGCATCCTTCAAAGTGGATAAATCACGAGGTCCAGATGAAATGTGTCCCAGGTTGCTAACGGAAGCAAGACAAGAAATAGCAGAGGCTCTAAACTTCATTTTCCAATCCTCTGTTGCTACAAGCATGGTGCCAGAGGACTGAAGGACTGCTAACATTGTACCATTGTTTAAAAATGGAGAAAGGGATAGGCCGAGTAATTACAGGCCAGTCAGCCTAACCTTGGCGGTGGGCAAATTATTGGAAAAAATTCTGAAAGACAACATAAATCATCATTTAGAAAGGTATGGATTAATTAAGGGCAGTCAGCATGGATTTGTTGAAGGAAGGTCATGTCTCACTAACTTGATTGATTTTTTTTGAGGAGGTAACAAGGAGGGTAGCTCACTTGGTGTAATCAACATGGATTTTTGCAAGGCTTTTGACAAGGTCCCACATGACAGACTGGCCAGAAAATTAAAAGCTCATGCAATCCAAAGGAAAGTGGCAAGTTGGATCCAAAATTGACTCAGTGGTAGGGAGCAAAAGGTTACGGTCAATTGGTGTTACTGTGATTAGAAGGTTGTTTTCCATGGAGTTCTTCAGGGCTCAGTACTAGGTCTTTTGCTGTTCATGATATATATCAATGATTTAAACTTAACACGTAGGGGGTATAATTAAGAAGTTTGAAGATGATAGGAAAATTGGCCGTGTGGTTGATAGTGAGCAAGAAAGCCGTAGACTGCAGAAAGATATCAATGGACTGGTCAGGTGGACAGAGAAGTGACAAATGGAATTCAATCCGGTGAAATGTGAAGTAATGCTTTTGGGGAGGACAAACAAGGCAAGGGAATACACATGAAATGGTAGGATTCTGAGAAGTGTAGAGGAACAGAGAGACCTTGGAGTGTATATCTACAGATCCTTGAAGGTAGCGGGATAGGTAGATAAGGTGGTCAAGACGGTATATGGGATACTTTCCATTATTGGCCGAGGCCTGGCATATAAGAGCAGGGAAATTATGCTAGAACTGTATAAAACACTAGTCAGACCGCAGCTACAGTACTGCATGCAGTTCTGGTAACTGCATTACAGGAAGGATGTGATCACACTAGAGAGGGTACAAAAGATGTTTATGAGGATGTTGCCAGGATGCAGAATTTTAGCTATGAGGAAAGATTGGATGCCTTGGGTTTTTTGCTTTGGAACAGAGGACACTGAGAGGAGATTTAATTGAGGTGTATAAAATTATGAGAGGCCTATAGTGGATAGGAAGGACGTATGTTCATTAGCAGAGAGGTCAATAACCATGGGGCATAGATTTAAAGTAATTGTCAGAAGGATTATAGAGGAGTTGAGAGTAATCCTTTTCATCTAGATGTTGGTGGGGCTCTGTAACTCACTGCCTGAAAGGGTGGTAGAGGCAGAAACTTTCATCATGTTTTAAAACACTTGGATATGCAATTGAAATGTTGTAACCTACAGGGCTACAGACAAAGAGATGGATGGTGGTATTCGACTGGATCTGTCTTTCTCAGCTGGCACAGACATGATGGGCTGAATTGCCTCCTTCTGTGCTGCAAATCTTTCTATGTTTCTAATCCATCATACGATTAGAGCTTATAGTGCAAAAGGACCCAGGAGGAATCAGAACGGTTGTCATGTGTCAGTCCCATGAGTAACATTCTACAATCCCAGCACAACCACTTGGACATGTCAGAAGAGGCCCACCTTTATCCATCTACACATCAGCAGTGAGGCTTTCACTGAGCTGTGCCCTCTGCTGAAACCTGGCCTGCAGATAACACCCAGCCCAGAGGCAACCCAGCCTTGCACATTGGTTGAAGTCACCACTGTACCAAACTTTTATTTGATCTTCTCATTCCAAGCAGTTCCCAGTGATAGTTGCCATATTGATCAGCTGTCAAAATACTAATGCATCTAAAGATGTCACCGTAGTCAGGGGAAATGGAAAAGAAGCAACAACTTGAAGTCAATGGAAATCGATTTAAAGTGAGCTTCCAACTTGTTATCACCCACCTTACACTATCATACAAAGTCAAAATATACCCCCAGTCAGTTCATTTATCTAACTGTGTGTCTGACCATCAATCTTTGCTTTCTGAGTGTTATCCCTTGCTAATCTATTCTCTTTTCTTAAGATCCTACTCTTTTTAAGTACTACCTCAGTCAGGGCAGCATGTGGTTTCACACTGCTGTTTCTAATTATGAATGCTGTTAATGGGCTGCTAGGGATGCCATGCTTTGACTGAGTCATGAGGTAGCACTGCCAATACTGCAAGCACTTTGGCATCTGCTTTGACTGGCTACTGCAGTCCCCCTACCTCCAGTTGCCTGAGGGGTGGTTCTGAGAGGTGAAATACTCTTCTGTTTCTCTATTTGTCAGACTCCAGTTGATGTCTGGCCCTCAAGGAAGGATCTATTGTTATGAGATTCCTTCTGTTTTTATTTGTGAAATATGTTTTTTAAGAACATATATTTTGAATTATGGTCATTCATCTGGAATCTTGAAGAAACTGAACTTTGTATTTTTTTTAAAGAAGAAAAGGTCACCAGAAGGTTTGATATGATAAACAGTTACTGGAACGTACCTGTTTTCAAAGAACCCAGCAGGGGTTGTTTTGGCTTGATTGCAAAAGAGTGACAAGCCAAGATTTATAGATGTCACAAGACTTGCTTCTGGAAAATGTTTCATTTCATTTTGAACTGTTAAAAAAGCCACTTGGTGTTTGGCGTGAAACAAAATAAATTTGCTTATTGACTACCAGCCCATCTTTCTCTTGAAAAGGAATCCTGCATCAGGAGTGTTCCTATTTCCTCCTGTAGTTGAAGAAAGCCTGCACGATTGAAGAACTTGCATGTCAACTGTGTGGAACTGAAACCTTGGTTGTTGCATTTCTGCTTTAAGACCTGACTGAATCCTTCTGTAGCTGCATCTCTTGGAAGCCTACGCAAACTGATCATCAACATCACCTGTAAAGAACTGTTCTAGGAAGATCCCATTAACAGCCACCTATTCGCCTTTGGGATACCTCACCAAAACAAATAACTTCCTTCCATATCTTCTTTTCAGCCTAAGTTTCTTTTTTTAATTCCTTCTATTTTCTTGTAACAGCTATAAACAAAAATCCCTTTTTATTCTCGGTTAACCGGTTATGTCTGTATGTCTGTGTGTGAAGACTAGGATAAATAAGGGGCTTTAATATTTCAATTTGTGCCTATGTTTTGCTTTATTATTGGTTTAGACTTGGTTTATAATAAACGGATAATTTTGTTGTTTATTAAAGAAACCTCGTTGGTGTGCTTTATTCTGGGGACAAATAAAGTATATGATTAACTGTTTTGATAAGTGGAAACATTTAAATATATGTTGTGTGTGACCTGTGGAGAAGTGGGACTGAATTAACAGTGCACTCCTCCCACCTTGGTCATAACACTATGTGGACACATACTGCTGGCCAGCACTTAAAAGGGTGAAGTTTGTCACTGATGAGGCTCTCCAGATGAACCCCTCACCTCTGGAGAGCAGAAGTGCCTTCAAAGAACAAAGAACAAAGAAAATTACAGCACAGGAACAGGCCCTTCGGCCCTCCAAGCCGGCGCCGATCCAGATCCTCTATCTAAACATGCCGCCTATTTTCTAAGGGTCTGTATCTCTTTGCTTCCTGCCCATTCATGTATCTGTCTAGATACATCTTAAAAGACGCTATCGTGCCCGCATCTACCACCTCCGCTGGCAACGCGTTGCAGGCACCCACCACCCTCTGCGTATATTGAATTCAGTATATTGAAGCCCAGGACTTCAAAAGCATTGCTCGGTCACAATTGATGGGAATGTCATATGATTATTTTGCCTCATTTGCATGTGAACCCCAGCAGAATTTTTGACACCACCCAATCCAGACTAGTTTTCCACAGCAATGATGGAGGAAATTCAGGGTCACCGCACAACACAACACTAACCACTCTCAAATGCAGACACGTGTGCAATGCATGCACATTCACATGCTCACAAACCCATACATTCGCAATATTGCACACTTACCCATAAATTCATCTACACTTCACAGTCACATCGACATAAATACTCATGCATACATGCATATATACATACACATGTGCATATAGAATCATAGAACGTTTACCGCACAGAAAGAGGCTAGTCCATCGTGTCTGTGCAGGCCAAACAAAAATAAGCATTTGGTCCGAGGCCCATCAGGTTACAGCATTTCTGATGCATATCCAGGCGCCTTTTAAATGAGATGAAATTTTCTGCCTCTACCACTCTTTCAGACAGTGAGTTCCAGACTCCTACCACCCTTTGGGTGAAAAAAACTTTTCCTTATCTCTCCTCTAATCCTTCTACCAATCACTTTAAATCTCTGCCCCCTAGTCACTGATCTCTCTGCTAAGGTAAATAGGCTTTTCTCATCCACTGCATCCAGGCCCCTCACAACTTGGTACACCTCGATCAAATCTCTCCTCAGCCTCCTCTGTTCCAAGGAGAACAACCTTAGCCTATCCAATCTTTCCTCATAGCTGCAATTTTCTAGTTCTGGCAACATCCTCGTACATCTCTTCTGTACCCCCTCTAGTGCAATTATATCCTTTCTGTAATGCGGTGACCAGAACTGCACACAGTACTCAAGTTGTGGCCTAACTAATGTTTTATATGGTTTCAGCATAACCTCCCTACTCTTATATTCTATGCCTGGGCTAATAAAGGAAAGGATTCTGTATGCCTTCTTAACCACCTTATTGACCTGTCCTGCCACCTTCAGAGATCTGTGAACATTCACTCCAAGGTCCCTCATTTCCTCTCCACCTCTTAGTATTCTCCCATTTATTGTGTATTCTTTTGCCTTGTTTGACCTCCCCAAATATATTACCTCACACTTCCCTGGGTTAAATTCTATTTGTCACTTTTCTGCCCACCTGACCAGTTCATTGATATCTTACTAAGAGTGGAGAATGCAAAGCCACCACTCTACCCTTTGTGATTTAATTATATGTACTTACACATATATGCTTCCTCTCACATGTACACTCACATAAGGATGCACACACGTGTGGAATCATACCTGCCCACAAATGTACATACACACATGAGCAAACACCATTGAATCCATACCTGTTGTAAACCTGTGCTTGTGCAGAATCCCATTCATAGAACCACATCTAACTGGAAGCTTGTTTGAGCAGAAATCATCCATTTCAGTATCCTCAGTCTCTACACCTTCCAACAAAACCATTAAAAAAAATTAGTAAATGCTGCACAGGTTGTGAGGGGCATGAGCACTTGCAGTGCATGAGGGGAGCGATGTATGTGTTGGGGGGCAGTTTGTACAGCAGATGTGCAGAGTATGTGTGTACATTATTGCAGACTGAGTGTGCAGTGTAGTATCTGTTGCTTTCCCACTTTATTTTAGGACAGCATCAGCTCAATTGCTGATGATTGAATGCCCTGGCCACCCTGATATGCTGCCAAGAAAGTCAACCTATCCCTTGAGCTGTCAAATCCTCAGGAAGAGATACCATCACGTAGAGTGATAATGGACTGGGTGTTGTATCATTTGAACAAGGAATGCACGTGGAAATGGAAATGGCTGTAACTTGTGGGATAGGCATTGCTGACTTAGAGAAGTAAAAAAACTAGCATCCATATAGCATCTTTCATGACCACCAGATGTCTCAAAGTACTTGACAAACAATGAAGTGTTTTTGAAGTGCAGTCACTGTTGTAATGTGGGAAACGTGGCAGCCAATTTTCACACAGCAAGGTCCAACAAACAGTAATGTTATAATGGACAAATAATCTGTTTTTGATTGAGAGATAAATATAGGCCAGGGATGAAAGGGGCACCGTCCACTGTTTGGTACTTCTAACGCCATCTAAAAATTCCATCAAGGCCCCACAAACGGTGTAGGGCCCTGATTTGCATATTTAAATAGACCACTGCAGCAGACTGGATATTGGAAGGAACAGAGGGACGCTCTGAAGATAAGACTGGGGAATTAATAACGGGAAACAAGTGTCATGAGCAAGTGCTATGCCGAATAATGATTTTTTAATCCATGGGCTGGTAACCTGAATTCAATTTTTTAAAACGGTGACCACTAGAAGCTAAAATGGCCACCGATATTTGTATCAAAGCACCCTACATGCCGATGCATTGAGGTAGAGTCGAATCATCTGGCCAGTCCCCTCCAGAACAATAACTTGGGAGTTTGGAATGAATCACCTGGCCCATTAACAAGACATATAAAGGCAATCACAATCATAATCACTGAATTAGCAAGCACATTATTATGATCAGGTGAGGTGGGGTTGCAGGGCTCCCCTCTTTTCCCTCTCCTTGTTTGATCATAATAAGGTTTATTTCTTTTTAAAATTGAATGTTGTCACAAACACGTGCTATGCTGAATGATTTTTTAATCCATCGGTTGGAAACCTATTTACCTGCCATGATCATAAAAGAACCATTCGGACAGGTTTCCATGAGTTTCACAAAGAAAGAGGTTAGCTTTATTGTACCTAAACTGATCTAAGTAAAATAAAAAACTATGCTCCAACTTTCGCACACACAAGCGCACACACACGCACGCGTGAGGTGCACATACACACAAACACACACACACACAAATAAGTTACACAGTGGGGAAGGGTAGCTTGATCGGATTAGAGTCCAGAGCAATAAAAGGGGTATACAATGTGTGGAGTTTGGAAACTCGTTTGCTTCCGGCTCAACTTGGTGGTCCTGAAGCTTCTAGCTTGTGGAGGTGGCCAGCAGATTCAGGGCTTTCCTGGAGAACAGCATGCAGTTGGTTTTCTTCATGGGGTCTATGTCTGAGCAATGATAGACTTAGGTGGTCATGGCCAGCAGGCAGGGGTCGAAATTGCCAGGAGGACTGGGAATGGAAAGAGACAGAGAGGGCATCCACTTGGGTCTCTTCTGATAAGTGTTAGTTGCTTGCCTGCTGAGAGATAACAGCCAGCTTAAATCACACAGATGATGGGCCTGTCACATGATAGCTCGATGTGGATTTCCTCTTGCAACCTAATTATTTAATGTCTAGGACCTCCCCTTCTCTCAATCAAGGTCCCATTATTCAAATGATTACCGTTGAGTGGTAGAAGACACTAAAAGCATCACAACAATCGTAGAAAACCAGGAGGCAAAAGGGAGGAAGGAACTTAAAACAATCTTTATCACTAGAGAAAAACTAATGGGACTAAAGGCTGATAAGTTCCCTGGACCTGATGGCTTGCATCAAAGGGTCTTTTAAAAAGTGGCTGCAGAGATAGTGGATGCATTGGTTGTAATCTTCCAAAATTTCCCAGATTCTGGAAAGATCCCAGCAGATTGGAAAACCACTAACACCTCTGTTCAAGAAAGGAGGGAGACCGAAAGCAGGATACTATAGGCCAGTTAGCCTAAAATCTGTCATTGGGAAAATGCTGGAATCCATTATTAAGGAAGTAGCAGCAAGACATTTCGAAAATCATAATGCAATCAGGCAGAGTCAACATGGTTTTATGAAAGGGAAATCATGTTTAACAAATTTAATAGAGTTCTTCAAAGATGTAACAAGCAAGATGGATAAAGGGGAACCAATAGATGTCATGTATTTGGATTTCCAAAAGACATTCATTCAATAAGGTTCAACAGTAAAGAGTACTACACAAAATAACAGCTCATGGTTTTGGGGATAATATATTAACATGGATAGAGGATTGAATAACTAAAAAGAAAACAGAGAGATGGGGAAAATGGGTCATTTTCAGATTGGCAAACTGGAACTAATGGTGTGCCACAGGGATCAGTGTTGGGCCTCAACTATTTACAATCTGTACTAATGACTTGCATGAAGGGACCAAGTGTATTGTAGCCAAATTTGCAGAAGATACAAAAATAGGCGGAAAAGCAAGTTGTGAGGAGGACACAAAGAGTTTGCAAAGGGATATAGATAGGTTAAGTGAGAGGGAAAACATTTGGCAAATGCAGTATAATGTGGGAAAATGTGAGGGTATCTATTTTGGTAGGAAGAATAGAAAAACCAAATAGTATTTAAATAGAAAGAGACTACAGAATGCAGTGGTACAGAGGAATCTGGGCATCCTCATATATGAATCACAAAACGTTAGCATGCAGGCACAGCAAGTAATTAGGAAGGCAAATGGAATGTTGGTCATTATTGCAAGGGGGATGAAGTGTAAAGGTAGGGAAGTCTTTCTACAACTGTACAGAGCATTGGTGAAACCACACCTAGAATACAGCATACAGTTTTGTTCTCTTTATTTAAGGACAGATATACTTGCATTGGAGGCAGTTCAGAGAAGATTCACTAGGTTGATTCCTGGAGTTAAGGGATTGTCTTATGAGGAATGGTTGAGCAAGTTGGGCCTATTGTTATTGGAGTTTAGAAGAATGAGAGGTGATCTTATTGAAACATATAAGACTCTGAGGGGGTTTCACATGGTAGCTGCAGAAAGTATGTCAGTATGCGTCCCCTTGTGGGGGACTCTAAATCTTGGGGGCATAGTTTCAGAATAAGGGGTCATCTATTTAAGACGGAGATGAGATGAATTTCTTCTCTCAGAGGGTTCTGAATCTTTGGAATTCTCTACCCCAGACAGCTGTGGAGGCTGAGTGATTATATATATTCAAGGCTGAGATAGATATATTCTTGAACTATAGGGGAGTCAAGGGTTATGGGAGACAGGCAGGAAAGTGGAGTTCAGGCCAAGGTCAGCTCAGCTCTGATCTTGTGGAATGGTAGAGTAGACTCGAGGGCCCGTATGGCTTACTCCTGCTCCTATTTCTCATGTTCATTTTCTGCCCACTATCGCCCTGCTCCTGCTGGGCCTGAAAATCAGCACCTTGAATTCTGACACTATTTTTTTCAAAACACTATAGATTCATTTCAAACCTTTTCTGTGCTTCCCTGAAGACCCATCTTCACGCTGGATGGCAGATTCCTTCATCAACCCAGTGTGTTCCTGGAACAGCAACACATTCAATTTTACATTGCATGCCTTCTTAAACAGCACCTCCATGACATGGATTGAGTCTCATTCAGGCCTCACCCACATCCAGGCACGAAATGATTAATATTCATGATCCATCTGTTCCGACTCGAGAACAGGTCCCAACCCAAGTCTCACACATGAGTTTCTGAACCACTTACTAGGGAAAATGAACAGAGGTAGTTTCCCACTGCCATCCTAATGGTTTGTACTTTCTCCTAGTTGGACTGTATCCAAGAATGTAAGAGCCCCACTTACCTTTACAATGGATTGGAGTCGGTGGGGCAACCCCGCCCATCGGACGCAAGTACTCTCACTGGATGTCAATATAGTATTCAGAACCAGTCCTCCAGTCTCCACCTGCCAGGGCTATCTGGAGTGGGGTCAGAAACCAACCCTTCTGAATGAGCGTGGGCGTACTACCCCCGCCTGGATGTGACGATCTCGCTGAGTTGTCAACCCAGCTTTTAAAGACCACATTGTAGTCTCAATACACCGGGGCTGTCTGGAATGGGGCAAAAACCCTTCTACTTCTAACTCAGAGATGGAAATGCTACCACTGAGCCAAAGGCTCTCTCGTAATAAACATAATAATTTATCCCAAATAGCAATCTCAACATGTCAATCCAGTTTCCCTCAAATGATAGGGGTCAAGGATATCACAGAGTTTCTGAGCTCCAGAAGAAAAGGTTGGGATGGTACGCGAGACAAGTCTGTATAATGTGGAGAAGTGCAAGCCAGGGTCGCAGGCTTTGTGACCTTGAATTTTCCGAGTTGGCAGATATCAACTGACATAGCAGTTAAGGCACACCTTTGCTCTTGCTCTGGATTAGAGAGGGGAACAATTAGTCAAGGTTACAGCTTTTCATCAGTCCCTGACCCCTGCTGGAAAGTGTATTCGTGTGGACATCAGGTGAGGACAGGATCAGGCTCAGCTTGTGCAAACTCCCACAGTCAACACTCACTGGGTTCTCTCCTGAACAGCGATCACTTGATTGAGCAAGCAGATTGGGGGAGGAAGAGGGTTCCTTGCTGTGGAGCAATTATTTCAGTGAAGTGGGGACACTGGATGCCTGGAAAGGAAGCGGGTGGGGAGCTGCCTAGTGGGTATTTGTGGTCATTTGTCCATGACCACTTCTATTGATCCCTGTGCTCTCTGTGCTGTCAGACTGCTGTCTCATCCAGTCTTGGATGAGTTACATTTTTACCAGCTCAACCCTGGGAAGAATAGCCCCCACCACAAACTCTGCTTCCTTGCCACTGACTCCATCCCTCGGCTTTAGCCCCTCTCAGACTGTTAGTGTCCTCGGCTTGTTCATTTTCAAGCTGATGTTCAGACCCTGTATCCTTTGCATTGTAAAGACTGCCCGCTTCCACCTCTAAAATCACAAGCCTCACCACTAGTCTCAGTCCCTCTACCACTAAAACACTCATCATAGGATTTTCTATCCCAAAGCTCTCCGAGCAAGCCTCCCATTCCCCACTCAAACTTCAGCTCACTGAAACCTCTGCTGCCGAAATCCTACCCGCAACAAAATGCAGAGGAGTCAAGGATGGAAAATGAACCTCAATCACAGTCACAGAGGATATCATTTGTGACTTTGATTTGGACAGTTTCAGTGCTGTGGCAGGGCCAGAATCCTGAGCAGACAGATTTAAAGAGGATTTTGGAGGCAACAACACATTCAAGGACATTGGAGAGGAAAGAGATGCAAGAGATGGGGTGTTTGCTGGCAACCACAGAGCGAGTAAAGATGGCCTTTTAGGAGGGGGAGAGATGGTGGACATTTGGAAAGGGAGGGGGTAAAGAACCTGAGTAGAAAACCTTGTACATGGAGTAAATCATGGGAAGGAAGGAAACCTCAAGAGAATGTAACATATTGAAAACATTTCCATACCTCAATTTCTGACTCGTATTCACTTTTGGAGGATGTAGATTCGTCACTGGTGCTGTTCTCAGGTGCAGCTTTCCGTTTCTGTAAATGAAAAAATGCAAAACTGTTGCAACAATAGCATCACAGCATTCTCCATCTTAACCTGCACACCAGCATCACAGCATTCTCCATCTTAACCTGTGCACCAGCATCACTACATCCTCCATCTTAACCTGTACACCAGCATCCCTACATCCTCCATCTTAACCTGTACACCAGCATCACTACATCCTCCATCTTAACCTGTACACCAGCATCACTACATCCTCCATCTTAACCTGTACACCAGCATCACAGCATTCTCCATCTTAACCTGTGCACCAGCATCACTACATCCTCCATCTTAACCTGTACACCAGCATCACTACATCCTCCATCTTAACCTGTGCACCAGCATCACTACATCCTCCATCTTAACCTGGACACCAGCATCACTACATCCTCCATCTTAACCTGTACACCAGCATCACAGCATTCTCAATCTTAACCTGTACACCAGCATCACTACATCCTCCATCTTAACCTGTGCACCAGCATCACTACATCCTCCATCTTAACCTGTACACCAGCATCACTACATCCTCCATCTTAACCTGTACACCAGCATCACTACATCCTCCATCTAAACCTGTACACCAGCATCACTACATCCTCCATCTTAACCTGTGCACCAGCATCACTACATCCTCCATCTAAACCTGTACACCAGCATCACTACATCCTCCATCTTAACCTGTACACCAGCATCACTACATCCTCCATCTTAACCTGTACACCAGCATCACTACATCCTCCATCTTAACCTGGACACCAGCATCACTACATCCCCCATCTTAACCTGTGCACCAGCATCACTACATCCCCCATCTTAACCTGTACACCAGCATCACTACATCCTCCATCTTAACCTGTACACCAGCATCACTACATCCTCCATCTTAACCTGTGCACCAGCATCACTACATCCTCCATCTTAACCTGTACACCAGCATCCCTACATCCTCCATCTTAACCTGTACACCAGCATCCCTACATCCTCCATCTTAACCTGTACACCAGCATCACTACATCCTCCATCTTAACCTGTACACCAGCATCACTACATCCTCCATCTTAACCTGTACACCAGCATCACTACATCCTCCATCTTAACCTGTACACCAGCATCACTACATCCTCCATCTTAACCTGTGCACCAGCATCACTACATCCTCCATCTTAACCTGGACACCAGCATCACTACATCCTCCATCTTAACCTGTACACCAGCATCACAGCATTCTCCATCTTAACCTGTACACCAGCATCACTACATCCTCCATCTAAACCTGTACACCAGCATCACTACATCCTCCATCTAAACCTGTACACCAGCATCACTACATCCTCCATCTTAACCTGTACACCAGCATCACTACATCCTCCATCTTAACCTGTGCACCAGCATCACTACATCCTCCATCTTAACCTGTACACCAGCATCACTACATCCTCCATCTTAACCTGTACACCAGCATCACTACATCCCCCATCTTAACCTGTGCACCAGCATCACTACATCCCCCATCTTAACCTGCACACCAGCATCACTACATCCTCCATCTTAACCTGTACACCAGCATCACTACATCCCCCATCAGAACCTGTACACCAGCATCACTACATCCTCCATCTTAACCTGTACACCAGCATCACTACATCCTCCGTCTTAACCTGTACACCAGCATCACTACATCCCCCATCAGAACCTGTACACCAGCATCACTACATCCTCCATCTTAACCTGTACACCAGCATCACTACATCCTCCATCTTAACCTGTACACCAGCATCCCTACATCCTCCATCTTAACCTGTACACCAGCATCACTACATCCTCCGTCTTAACCTGTACACCAGCATCACTACATCCTCCATCTTAACCTGTACACCAGCATCACTACATCCTCCATCTTAACCTGTACACCAGCATCCCTGCATCCTCCATCTTAACCTGTACACCAGCATCATTTCATCCCCCATCTTAACCTGTACATGTGGGTCACGAACAGGTGCTTTGCCGAATGATGATTTTTTATTCCACCGGCTGAAAACCTGAATTAACTTTTAAAACTGTAACAGATACAAGGCGACTGCTAGCCGCTAAAATGGCCACTGCAATTTGCATCAAAATACCCTACATTCCATGCATCGAGGTGGAGATGTAGTGTGCCCAGTCCTCAGCCAGAACAGGAATTTTGAGTGAACTACCTGTCTTGTCCCCATTAACAAGACATAAAAGGCAGTCACTCCTGACATTAAATTGGTGGAGATGATCCACTCAAATGCAATCACTTGAACAATGGGACCCTGGTTGAGAGAAGAGACACAAACTGATTAAGTTGTCTGATGAAATACATACTGGGTGACAGTCATGTGACAGGCCCCACAATCTGTGTGTTTAAGCTGGTTTCCCTCTCTCTGCAACCCAGAGAAGCTGCGAGACACTAACCAGAGAAGACCCAAGTGGGGTCCCTTTCTCTCTCTCTCTCTCTCCCCAGACCACCTTGCAAGTTTCGAACCCTGTCTCCTGGTTGTAACCATCCAGGCTATCATTGCTGCAGACAGAAAACCCATGAAGGAAACCAGCTGCATCGCTGTTCTCCGGGAATCTGCTGTCCACATCTACAAGCTGAAAGCCTCAGGACCCCAGAGTTGAGCCAGAAGACAACCAAGCTACCAAACTCCACAGACTATATGCCCCTTTTATTTGCTCCAGCCACTAATCCCACCAAGCTATCCTTCCCCACTCTGTAACCTATTTGTGTGTGTGACTCAGATGTGTGTGTGTGAAAGTTGGAGCGTAGTTTATTGTTTTACTTTAAGTTGAATAAAGCTGACCTCTTTCTTTGTTAATCTCAAGAAAACCTGTCCGATTGGTTCTTTTATTATCATATCATGTAAATAATCAAACACTCACTGAATTGGCAAATACATCCACTTTCAAAAAGAAATAAACCCTGTTGAGGTCAAACAAGGAGAGGGACAAGAAGGGAGCCCTTCGACCCCTCCTCACCTGATCGCAACACCTAAATCACCAACTACACCCACACTGGTATCAGCACACACTTGCTATAACCTATACATGGTCATTGCTACAGCTTCAGTGATAAACTGTACACCAGCATCACTGCAAATTCTGTTATAACCTATACATAGAGCCTGGTTATGGAGCATCGCCATTAGCTGCTTCATCCAATCAGAGTTCAGAGCACGAGCACTTTCTGGTCTTTTAGATCATAAAACTTAATAATGCCAGTGAAGGGTGATTTTGGAACAAGAGACAGAATCACTTCAACAAACAGTGAAAAGAAAAATCAGTAAATCCATAAACACCTCCTGCAATTCAGAATTCTTTGTGCTGAAGAAATTTGTGCATTCCATGTTGAATACTCCTCAACATGAAACAAAACTCTGTCTGTCTATTCCATGGAGAGTGTTTGGAAGTGTGGGTAAAGTGAACTAATGATTCAGCCAGAAATGCCGAGTTGATGATCCATCTCGGCCTCCTCCCGAAGCCCCCAGCATCACAGATGTCAGATTTCAGCCAATTTGATTCACTCCACGTGATATCAAGAAACGACTGAAGGCACTGGATACTTCAAAGGCTATGGGCCCTGACAATATTCCGGCAATAGTACTGAAGGCCTGTGTTCCAGAACTTGCCACGCCCCTAGCCAAGCTGTTCCAGTATAGCTACAACACTGGCATCTATCCGGCAATGTGGAAAATTGCCCAGGTATGTCTTGTACATAAAAAGCAGGAGAAGCCCAACCTGGCCAATTACCGTTCCATCAGCCTACTCTCAATCATCAGTAAAGTGATGGAAGGTGTCATCGATAGTGCCATCAAGCGGCACTTGCTTAGCAATAACCTGCTCAGTGACGCTCAGTTTGGGTTCCACCAGGGCCACTCAGCTCCTGACCTCATTATGGCCTTGACTCAAACATGGACAAAAGAGCTGAACTCAAGAGGTGAGGTGAGAGTGACTGCCCTTGATATCAAGGCAGTATTTGACCGAGTATGGCATCAAGGAGCCCTAGCAAAACTGAGGTCAATGGGAATCAGGGGGAAAACTCTCCACTGGTTGGAGTCATACCTAGCGCAAAGGAAGATGGTTGCAGTTGTTGGAGGTCAATCATCTGAGCTCCAGGACATCACTGCAGGAGTTCCTCAGGGTAGTGTTCTCGGCTCAACCATCTTCAGCTGCTTCATTAATGATCTTCCTTCAATCATAAGGTCAGAAGTGGGGATGTTCGCTGATGATTGCACTATGTTTAGCACCCTTCGCAACTCCTCAGATACTGAAGCAGTCCGTGTAGAAATGCAGAAAGACCTAGAAAATATCCAGGCTTGGAATGATAAGTGGCAAGTAACATTCGCGTCACACAAGTGCCAGGCAATGACCATCTCAAACAAGAGAGAATCTAAGCATCACCCCTTGACATTCAACAGTATTATGATCACTGAATTCCCCCACTATTAACATCCTAGGTGTTTCCATTGACCAGAAACTGAACTGGAGTAGCCATATAAATACGGTGGCTACAAGAGCAGGTCAGAGGCTAGGAATCCTGCGGTGAGTAACTCACCTCCTGACTCCCCAAAGCCTGTCCACTATCTACAAGGCACAAGTCAAGAGTGTGATGGAATACTCTTCACTAGCCTGGATGGGTGCAGCTCCAACAACACTCAAGAAGCTCGACACCATCCAGGACAAAACAGCCCACTTGATTGGCACCCCATCTACAAACATTCTCTCCCTCCACCACCGATGCACAGTGGCAGCAGTGTGTACCATCTACAAGATGCACTGCAACAACGCACCAAGGTTCCTTAGACAGCACCTTCCAAACCTGTGACCTCTACCAACTAGAAGGAGAAGGGCAACAAATGCATGGGAACACCACCACCTGCAAGTTCCCTTCCAAGTCACACACCATCTTGACTTGGAACTATATCGCCGTTCCTTCACTGTCGCTGGGTCAAAATCCTGGAACTCCCTTCCTAACAGCACTGTGGGTGTACCTACCCCACATGGACTGCAGCAGTTCAAGAAGGCAGCTCACCACCACCTTCTCAAGGACAATTAGGGATGGACAATAAATGCTGGCCTAGCCTGCGACGCCCACATCCCACGAATGAATAAAAAAGAACTCATGCTGTGTACATTTCTCTTCCTTAGCACACAACTAGTGCATATGCCTGTACTTAGTGCGTGCCAGTTCTAATGCACAATTAACATGCATCAGTTTACAAAGTTTACAAAGATACAGGCCATTGGCTCAAAAGGTCTAGGCCTGTTTTATGCTCCACATGAGCCTCCTCACACCCTTCCTCATCTAATGCCATTATCTGTCTACTCCTTTCTCCCTGTGTGCTTATCCAACTTCACCTTAAATGCATCTATGCTATTCCCTCATCTACTCCTTACAGTAGGGAGCACCATATTCTAACCAGTCTGGATAAAGAAGCTTCTCCTGAATTCCCTATTGGATTTATTATTGGATTTATTAGTAACTATCTGTATTTATGGCCCTTAGTTCTGGTCTCATCCGCTTCGATACGCCTATCAAACCTTTTCATAATCTTAAAGACCTCTATCAGGTCACTCATCAGTCTTCTTTCTGGAGAACAATCCCAGCTTGTTCAATCTTTTCTGATGGGTATAATCTCTCAGTTCTGATATCATTCTCATATATCTTTTTTGGCACCTTCTCTGGCGCCTCTATATTCTTTTTATAATCTGGAGACCAGAACTATTAACAATACTCCAAATGTGGTCTAACCAAAGTTCTATACAAGCTTAAAATAACTTCTCTGCTGTTCAATTCTATCCCTCCAGAAATGCAACCCAGTGTTTTGTTTGCTTTTAATTATTTGTGTATCTGTATCCCCAGATCGCATTCTTCCTTTACCCCTTTTGGACACTTATTTTCTAAGGGGTATGCATCCTCCTTATTCTTCCTACCAAATTTACTACCTCACACTTACCTATATTAAAGTTCATTTGCGAATTACATTCTACAAGTTTATTAATGTCTTCCTGTATTGTCACAGTCCTCCTTTGTCATAGGAAAGTTTGAAAGTGTACTTCTAATTCCCAAGTCCAAATTTAGTTTATTTAAATGATGAACAAGTGATCCCACCACCAAACCTTGTGGAACACCACTTCCCCCCATTTGCCAATCTGAGTAATGACCTACTCACTGTTTTCTGTTTTGTAGTCAACTTCTTATCTTTTCTGCTACTTGAACCCTGGCTCCACATGTTCTGATCTTAGTCCTGCATCTACTATGTGATACCTTCAAAAGTCTTTTTGAAAATCCACATCTATTACATCTACTGCATTCCTTGATCTACCCTTTCTGTTAGTACTTCAAAGAATTCAATAAAGTTGGTCAAGCATAACCTTCCATTTTAGAATTTCTGCTGAATGCTCATCTAGATGTTTTTCAATTACATCTTTGATTAAGGAATCCATTATCTGTCTGACCACTGTTGTTAAGCTAATTGGTCTATAGTTCCCTGGACTTAGTGTATCTCCCTTCTTATATAAAGGAACATTAGCTGTACCAGTCTTCTGACACTATTCACTTTTCTAATTTATACTTATATTTATGTAATAGTGTCTCCATTATCTCTTCCCTAACTTCTTTTAATATGCACCATTACTTGTGCATACCAGTTCTAAACACAACTAATTATGTGTAGCAGTTTTAATGCACAATTACCTGTGTGTACAAATTCTAATGTACAGTGTACGTGCCAGCTTTAGTTTTCAATTAGTATGTGGGCCAGCTTTAATACCCAAAATCCTTGAATGTGCTGTCACCTCCTAAATCCATGTTCACCTTTCCTGGAGATGCATGTTTGAATCCCTCCAAATAGATTTCCGTCCCTGTCACAGTATCAAAACGGCTCTTATCAAAGTCACAAAAGGAATCCTATGTGATTGTGACAAAGGCAAACTATCCCTCCTGATCCTTCTTGACCTGTCTGCAGCCTTTGACATGCTTGACAAGCTGTCCTCCTCCAATGCCTCTCCACTGTCGTCCAGCTGGGTAGGACTGCTCTCGCCTGTTTCCATTCTTATCTATATAATCATGATCAGAGTATAACTTACAATGGCTTCCCTTCCACTGCTGCACCGTTACCTCTGCCTGGTGTCCCCCAAGGATCTATCCTTAGTCCCCTCCTATTTCTCATCCACATGCTGCCTCTCGGCGACATCACTCGATAGCATAGCATTAGTTTTCACACGTTTGCTGATGGCACCCAGCTCTACCTCACCAACACCTCTCTCAATTCCTCCATTGTTGCTAAATTATCAGACTGTTTATCTGACATTCAGCACTGGATGAACAGAAATTTACTCTAATTAAATGTTGGGAAGACTGAAGCCATTGTCTTCAGTCCCCCCTCCAAACTCCATTTCCGAGATACCGACTCCGTCACTCTCCCTGGCAACTGTTTGAAACTAAATCAGACTGCTTGCAATTTTTGTCTCAAATTTGACCCCGAGATGAGCTTCTGACCACATATTCGCGCCATCACTAAGACCGCCTATTGCCACCTCCGTAAAATCGCCTAGCTTTGCCCCGTCTCAGCTCATCTGCTGCTGAAACCCTCATTCATGCCTTTGTTACCTCTAGCCTCGACTATTCCAACACACTCCTGGCAGGTCTCCCACATTCTACCCTCCATAAACTTGAGGTCATCCAAAACTCTGCTGCCCGTGTCCTTACATGCACTAAGTCTCAATCACCTATCACCTCTGTACTCCTTGACCTACATTGGCTCCTGGTCAAGCAACACCTCGACTTAAAAATTCTCATCATTGTTTTCAAATCCCTCCATGGCCTCACCCTTCCCTATCTCTGTACTCCAGCCCCATAACCCTCCAAGATACCCGCACTCTTCTAATTCTGGCCTCTTGAGCATCCCCGATTGCTCCACTACTGTTGGCCGTGCCTTTAGCTGCTTAGGCCCTAAGCCCTAGAATCCCCTCCCTAAACTTTTCCGCTTCTGTATACCTCTCTTTCTTCCTTTATGAGGCTCCTTAAAACCTACCTCCTTGAGCAAGCCTTTGGCCATCTGCCCTAATACCTCCTCATGTGGCTCAGTGCCTAATTTTGCTTTGTAGTGCTCCTGTGAAATGCCTTGGTATATTTCATTACATTAAAGGTGATATATAAATGTAATTTGTTGTTATAGTAAATGTCTGTACTTCTATAGTCTAGTGTGTGCACCAGTTTTACAATTCACAATTCTCAACTGTGCCAAGTTGAACACAAAGCATATAAGGCAGATGTCTCTTGGTACTCACAGTGCCTGGCAGTACTCAAGGTACCTGTCAGCATTCAATGTTTCCAATTTTAACAATCAGATGCGCTCCAGCTGTATTTTTCATAATATGATACAGAACAGAACGAGGCCATTCAGCTCGTTGGACTGAATTTTACGCTGCCCCAGCGGGTCGGATAGTGGCTTGGGGGCGGCGTAAAATTGAGCGGGAGGTTCCGGGAGGCCTACCCGCTCCGCTTCCGTCTCGGTCAAGTTTACAGCGTCGGGTGGGTGGACGGGAAACGGCCCACCCACCTGAGGCCAATCAAGGCCCTTAAGTGGCAACTTATTGGCGACTTAAGGGCCCTCGCCTGCCTCCATGGGTATTTTACCCATGGCAAGCAGGTATGCTGGGGATGTGAAAGGCCATCCAGCGATAGCTGCCGGCCTTTCCACGCCCCGGGGGGGGGGGGAACATGGCAGTCAGGCACACGGTGCCCGATTGAGGGCCACCCCCACCTCCCAACCCACCCCCACCTCCCATTACACCCCCCACCCCCCAGGGACCCAGGACGTCACCCCCCTTCCCCCAAAACGACCACTTCAGCCTCACCAGGAAAGGACCGATCCCCCTGTTGAGGTAACCCCAATTTACCTTTCCTCCATGCTCCCTGGCGTCGGCTGGGCTGCAGTCCCAGCAGTGGCCACTGCTCCCGCTGGCGCTGCTGGAATTAAGAGCTGCCGGCCTGCTGATTGGCCAGCAGCTCACTGAGGCGGGACCTCCTCCCTCAAGCGGGTGGAAGTCCCGCCTTGGGACAATTAAAGCCCGGGGACCAGTAAAATGTGGGACAGAACCCCAGGCTAGGTGGAAGCAGGTACGTCAGTGGCGAATTCCCGTCCGCCTAAGGTAAAATCTAGCCCATTGTGTTTGTGCATGCTTTTTGTAAGAGCTAAACAATTTATCCGACTCACTTACTCTTTCTTCCAAGCAATTTTTGCCTTTTAATGTATTTATCCAATTCCCTTTTAGGGAGTGTATTACAGAGTATAATAACTCATTGTATAAAAAAAAATTCTCATTTCCCCTCTGGTTCTTTTATCAATTACCTTTAATCTGAGTCCTCTGGTTATCGACCCTCCTATCAGTGGAAACAGTTTCTCTCTATTTACTCTATGGAAGCCCCTTGTATATTGGAACACCTCTATTACATTTCCCTTTGACCTTCTTTGACCTAAGGATTACAATCTCAGCTTCTCTAGCCTTTTTGGAGTTAATTGATTCAGCTGTCTAAACAAAAGCAAATACGACTTCAACTCTGTTTTATTCAGCTGATCTGTGTTAATTGTGTATTAATTGAGCGTGCAATTGTATTTGGGTTGTCGGTCATTAACCGGGGCTTCACTTGTGCTTCTTTATATAGGAACAGACTGAAACTGTGGTGGTTGGGTTTGGAGGTACATGTTTGTTATGTGTGTGTTTGTAAACTAAAGTGTATAGTGTGTAAAGATCAGGCTCCAGTTCTATCCTTCACCACCTGGCTATCTGCAAGAGAACAGTCTGTTCAGCAAACAAAAATAACCTTGTTAAAAATTGACTTAATTATTCTCCCTATAAAACCCTTTTAAGATTGGAACTTGCTGGAGGTTACAACATAGTTCACAACTACAGCAATTACAGGGATTGTTTTTCAGACTATCTGGTACTTGTGCATCAGAAATGTTTGGGAGCTCTTTGTTCAGCTGATGCTCTGAGGCTGAGCTGCGGGACCCTTGAAATTCTAACTGCAGCCCTGTAGCAGACAATAGGTTTGCTATATGTTGTGTGGCTGCAGCCTCCCTAGTTCCCAAACTAAATACTGAGTTCAGGGCCTGCTCCTTACCTTAGCTCGTGCTGCATTAGCTTTCCGCTTGGCACCTGGACACACCAAATATTTCCACTGCAAGTGAAAGAAAGCATTCAATAGAAATGAGCCATTCCCAATCCTACCAATAATGTAAAATACATTTCTACCTATTTATTCATATTCATTAAAAGGAGTAACAATAAAAAAGAATGGAAATATTAGGCTGCATAGAATTCCAGCATATTGAACTCCTGGATGAGGTACAGCTAGATAAATAATAAAGCTCCTTCTATACTGCTCCATCAAATACTCTCACCTCAGGTACAGCAGCGGCTAGATACAGAAGTATGCTGTCCCGTTAACTGGAAAAATATTTAAAGCAAATAAAGAGATAGAACAGGAGTGGGAAATATTTAAAATGGTGATCTATACAGTATAGAGGAGAAATATATTCTGCTGAAAAGCAAGAACAAACTCGCCAATAGTGAAACAGCATGGATGAATAAAGAGATAAGGGTAACATTGAAACTAAAGAAAAAGGCATACTAAGTAGATGGACAATAAAGCAGAGGATGACAAAAAGGAACAAGAAGAGGTTAGGAAACAAGTCATAAAAATTAGCGAAGCAAAAAGGAACTACAAAATCTGATTATTAAGGAATATAAAAAGAAATAGTAAAGTATTCCACCGACACATAAATAACAGAATAACAATCAGGATAGGGCCACTAAAGAACAATAGCAAAATTAAAGGAATATTGCGCCAATAGTTACCAGTGTGACTAACAAGGTGGGCATGACATTAGAAGATGAGATCAAAAAAGATATAGACATTTAAGAGATAATTGATAAACAAATCAAACTTTAGAGAGGATAAAACCCGTGGCCTGGATGGATTGCATCCGCAGATAATAAAACAAGCAAGGGAATCGATAGCAGATGCACTATTACATATATATAACAATTCATTCGAAAAGGGAGTATTGCCAGAGGACCATTGGATTGCTAATGTTATTCCAATATTGAAACAGGGAGATAGAACTATTAGACGAGTTAGTTTAATGCCAGTGGTTGGAAAGCTCAATTGTGCCAAAGTGTCCTCTGGCTTTGCCCACTTTTGAGTTACCGGCAAAAACTGCCTTATAATCCTGACTCTGAAGTATTATGACCAACCTCATAGAAATTTTTGAAAAAGTATCAACTGCTGGAATTGATTTAACATTGAACAGAATGTATGGTTAGTAATATTAAAATCAAATCACAATTTTTGACAGGAAAAGCAGATGGATTAATCCCAGATCACTGCCTCTTCCCACAGGAATGCATGATTTCCACAGGCAGAGAGAGAGCAGCATTTGGAAGGAATGTGTATAATTTGAAATTTGCTTCCTCGGTCCCTGCTTCTGATGGTACACAGATTCTCATGAAGCAGGAACTAATCTCCGATGTTTTGTTTTCTTCTGTTTGGTTCTGGATTGTAGATGTAAAGTTACTTAATTATAAATCTACTCTTTTCATTGGATTTCAGCAATTTGAGCTCAAATCAAGCAGCATGACTGTGCTTTCAGTTCTCTATTTGAACTGCTACTCATAGTTTGACCAGGAGCAGCTGTTTTTTGTTGTATCCCCTCTTGAGGGTTGCTTTATGTTTCCTATTAGTGGTGGCACTGAGGAAGGGGGTCAACATAAAATGTCTGCTCCCCAAACTGATACAGATGGCCATTTTAAAGAAAGTAAAAAGGTAAAAACTAAGGGACACTAGAAAAGTCACAGCTATCTACCTTTAAACCATGAATTACATGACCATTCCTAGTGAATGGTAATGAATGTTAGAACATATATACATCTCTTTTTCTGATCAGGCACGCTACAGCCTTCTGGACTCAATATTAAGTTCAATAATTTCAAACCATTGTTTTTGTTTATTTATTTTTTGTTATTTGTTATTTTCTTTTTTTAATTATTTATTTTTAAACCATGCACTTGTCTTAAACCTATTTTTCATGTTTTTGCTTTCGTACAGAGCTGCAAAGCCTGGCTTGGGTATAAAATTAAAACTCGACCCGGGCGAGAGTCCCTTAATTTTTTTAAATGCCCGACCAGACCTGAAAATTACAAACATATTATTGAAACAGAAAAAAACATAGATTAAAACGAAAACAATATGAAACAAAACAGTACAATCCAGCCCAACCCGACCCAAGCCCGAATGCTGGATGCAGAATACAGACCCCACCCAACTCGAACCCGACACGTAGTCGGGTTTGGTCGGGTTCGGGTCGGATAGCCAGGCTTTACAGAGCTGTTCATTATTCTGCCATTAGCATCTCTCTGGACTCATGCTTTGTCTTTTGCTACAACTATTTAGCACTCCATTTGCATTCTGTTCCATGACAGCTCTGTCAGTTAATCTCTCCCCCCTCTGTCCTATCACAGTCCTTCTTGTTCTTCTCCCCGTCCCCTCTTTCACTTAAAGACTGTTAGACTTTTACCTTTTGCCAGTTCTGATGAAGGGTCGCAGACCTGAAACGTTTACTCTGTTTTTCTCTACACAGTTGCTGTCAGACCTGCTGAGTATTTCTGTCTCTTTCTGTTCTCATAACTTATTTCTATGGATCTTAAAGGGTCACTGTGACCATTCGGGAGGGTAAAAGTAAAACCCTTCAAATGAGACTTTAAAATGAGGCCACCTCTGCCCCATCAGTGGACATTAGAGATCCCATGGAATTATTTCAAAGAGCAAGGTTGTTCTTCCCAGTGTCTTGGTCAATATTCATCCCTCATTAAAACATCAATAAACAAAATAGTTTATCTGGTGATTATCACATTACTGTTTGTGTGATCTTTCTGTCTGCATATTGGCAGCTGATTTTCCTACATTACAACAGTGGCTACACTTAAGAGGTACTTAATTGGTTGTAAAGTGCTTTGAGGTCGTGAAACATGCTATATAAAAGCAAGTCTTTTCTTCCTTTCAAACACACTCTCCCAGGTCAGGTACAGAAGGAATTAGGTACAGAGTAAAGTTCCCTCCACAGCATGCCATCAAACACTCCCAGATCAGGTAAGGCATAGATACAGGCTAAGGATTAGATACAGAATAAAGAAATCCTCAAAGTCCTTTAATTCTTGTCCGCCTAATTTCTCCCTGTTTCCAGCACTACCAGGCTTATCTTCGCCAGAGCCTTGCTTAGGCTGCAATAAATGAGGTTAAACACAGAGAGCTAGCATGTTGGAAATGTAGCACTGCTGTACCTGTATCAACTTGGACAGTTGATAGCCTTTGCATTGAATACTGAGTTTCCAATTCTTGCTTCTGCCCCGGCCAGCTTTCACTTCAAATTGACGTGGTGTATACCAGACATTCTCGGACTTTATACATGCCTTACTGCTTCCTAATTAAATATAGATCAGGAGGACCATGTGAGCTCAGGAACATTACACAGCACAATAACAGAGCATAGCACAGAATCATTGCAGGGTTGAAATATTATGCAGAACAATAACAATGTACAGCACAAAAATATTACACAACACGCAGTGATAAGGGGCAACACAGTCACTGTATACAGCACAGAGCCAGCATAGCAAAAGTATGAAGCATCAACCCTGCGTAGTATGGGTGTGCAGTACAGTCAGTCCTATATATGTATTTCCACTGACTTCACTGGAATTGAAAATGAGGAGAGATGTAGAATGGGCTGTCGATCTGCCATCATCCCTTTTACACAATCACATAAAGTGATGATGTACTTCACTGTGGTTAGAAGTGCAAGCTTCTGTTTTGGATGAGTGAGTCTATTCAGTGCACCCAGTGTTACTGTTACAAGTTCTGAATCATAGAATCATAGAAGGTTTAAGGCACAGAAAGAGGCCACCTGGCCCATTGCGTCTGTGCCAGCCGAAAATCGATCCACCTATTCTAATCCCACCTTCCAGCCTTTGGTCCGTAGCCCTCAAGATTACGGCACTTGAGGTGCATATCCAGACTCCTTTTGAACGAGTTGAGGGTCTCTGCCTCAACTACCCTTTCAGGCAGTGAGTTCTAGACCCCCACCACCTTCTGGGTGAAAAGGTTTTTCATCATCTCCCCTCTAATTTTTCTACTAATCACTTTAAATCTATGCTAACTCGTCACTGACCTCTTTGCTAAGGTGAATAGATCCTTTACCTCCACTCTATCCAGGACCCTCAAAATTTTTGTACATTTCAATCAGATCTCCCCTCAGCCTTCTCTGTTCCAAGGAGAATAACTCCAGCCTATCCAATCTTTCCTCATAGTTGCATTTTTCCAGTCCTGGCAACATCCTCGTAAATCTCCTCTGTACTTTCTCTAGTGCAAATGCATCCTTTCTGTAATGAGGTGACCAGAACTGCACAAAATACTCAAGTTGTGGCCTAACCAATAAGTTATACAATTCCAGCATAACCTCCCTGCTCTTGTACTCTATTCCTTGGCTAATAAAGGAAAGGATTCCCTATGCCTTCTTAACCACCTTATCCACCTGTCCTGCTACCTTCTGGGATCTGTGGTCATTCACTCCAAGGTCCCTCACTTCCACTACACTTCTCAGTATTTTCCCATTAATCATGTATTCCTTTGCCTTGTTTGACCTCCCCAAATGTATCACCTCACACTTTTCCAAGTTGAATTCCATTTGCCACTTTTCTGTCCATCTGACCAGACCATCAATATATTCCTGCAGCCTACAACTATCCTCCTTGCTATCTACCACACGGCCAATCTTTGTGTCATCTGCAAACGTCTTGATCATGCCCCTACATTTACGTCCATATTGTTAATATATACCACAAAAAGCAGGGGACCCAGTACTGAGCCCTGTGGAACACCACTGGAAACAGCCCTCCTGTCGCCAAAACAGCCGTCAACAACTACCCTTTGTTTCCTGCCACTGAACCAATTTTGCATCCACCTTGCTGCATTTTTCTGAATGCCATGGGATTTAATTTTTTTAACCAGTCTTCTATGTGAGGCCTTGCCAAAAGCCTTGCTAAAATCCATGTAGACCACATCAACTGCACTACCTTCATCTATCTTCCTTGTTACTTCTTCAAAAAATTCAATCAAGTTGGTCAAACAAGATCTTCCCTTAACAAATCCATGTTGACTATCCTTGATTGACCTGTGCTTTTCTAAGTGACAATTTATCCTATCTCTCAGAATAGATTTCAATAATTTGCCCACTACTGAGGTTAGACTGACTGGCCTGTAATTATTTGGTCTATCCTTTGCTCCCTTTTTAAACAGAGGTACAACGTTAGCAGTTCTCCAATCCTCTGGCACCACACCTGTATCCAGTGAAGACTAGAAAATAATGGTTAGACCCTGTGCTAGTTCCTCTCTTGCTTCTTTTAACAGTTTAGGATATATTTTATCTGGCCCTGGTGATTTATCCACTTTCAAGGATGCTAATCTCATTAATACTTCCTCTCTCCCTGTGTTTATCACATTCAATACTTCACACTCTACCTCCTTAACTACAATATCTGCAACATCCCTCTCTTTTGTAAAGACAGACGCAAAGTATACATTAAGAACCATACTAATATCTTCCGCCCCTACACATAGGTTACCTTTTTGGTCTTTTATGGGCCCTACTCTCTCCTTAGTTATCCTCTTACTCTCAATACATTGATAAAACATCTTTGGGTTCACCTTGATTTTGCTTGCCAATATACTTTCATGCCCTCTCTTTGCTTTCCTAATTTCCTTTTTGATTTCACCCCTCCACTTTCTGTACTCTTCTTGGCTTTCTGTGATATTGAGTTCTTGGTGTCGGACATCTGACTGTTATTGTTTCCTTGCTACCTTATCTTACCCTGTAGGCTCCTTGACATTTATGGGGCTCTAGATTTGGCCATCTCACCCTTTTTCTTTGAGGGAACATGTTTACTCTGAACCCCTTGAATCTCCCCTTTGAATGCCTCCCATTGTTCTGACACTGATTTACCTTCAAGTAGCTGTTTCCAGTCCACTTTAGCTAAGTCACTCCTCAGTTTAGTAAAATTGGCCTTGTCCCAATTGAGAACTCTACCTCCTGTTCTATCACTGTCCTTTTCCATAATTATGTTAAAACTGACTGAATTATGATCACTACCACCAAAATGCTCTCCCACTGCCACTCCTTCCACCTCTCCACCTTCATTTCCTAAAACTAAGTATAAAACTGCACCCTCTCTTGTTGGACTTGCTACATTCTGGGCAAAAAAATGCTCCTGAATGCACCTCAAGAATTCTGCTCCCTCAATTCCTTGCACACTAAAACTATCCCAGTTTATATTGGGGTAGTTAAAATCCCCTACTATTACTGTCCTATTGTTCTTGCAGATCTCAGAGATTTGCCTACATATCTGCTCTTCTATCTCCGTCTGACTGTTTGGGGGTCTATAGTACACTCCCAGCAGTGTGATTGCCCCTTTTTCGTTCCTTAGCTCAATCCAAATGGCCTCGTTTGATGAACCTTCCAACATATCGTCCCTCCTCACAGCTGTAGTAGTCTCCTTGAGCAAAATTGCCACTCCCCCTCCTTTCTTATCCCCCTCCCTATCGTGTCTGAAAACTCTGTAATCAGGAACGTTGAGCTGCCATTCTTGTCCCTCCTTAAGCCATGTTTCTGTAATAGCTATGATATCATACTGCCACGTGTCTATCTGTGCCCTCAGCTCATCTGCTTTATTTGTTATACTCGTTGCTTTGAAATAGATACCCTTGAGCACTGCCAAACTCTTTTTTTATTTTCTAACCCTTGTTTCCTCCGTCATCCAGACTCAGCCATTAATTTTCTGCCTTCCATTTTCATTTCTTATTTTGTCCCAACTGAGTTTACCCTCAGGCCCTCAGGTCCCCATCCCCCTGCCAGACTAGTTTAAGTATTTTTGTCTAGATTTAGTTTGGTGGCTGTTATTTAAATCCAGTGATATCACATAAACAGTATTAAAAATAACTGCAGTTCAGGTCACTGTACCAAAACCTATCCCAATATAATGTTGGAAGTTTTGTGGCTGGTGACTAAATAAGGGTATATAATTGGTTAAATTTGGTCAACTGCTCCTTTTTCATTCTGACTGTTATTGTTTCCTTGCTCATCTTTTATTAAATAAATTTGGTTGATATTTTGAACTTAAAGCATGTGTCAACCTTTGCTCAGTGGCAGCACTGTCATCCTGTGCTAGCAGATCATAGGCTCAAGCCCGACTTCAGATTTTGAATGCATAGTCTAAGCTGATGTCCCAGTGCAGTACTGAGCGAGTGCTGTATTGCTGGAGGTGCCATTCTTTTGGATGAGACATTAAATTTGGGCCCTACCTGCCTGCTCAGGTGCACCTAAAAGATTCCATGGCACTAATAATAGAAGTTCACCCTGTTTCCTGACCAACAGTTAAATAGATTCAGAACAGATCTGGCAGCTCAAAACTGGGCATCCATGAGGCGCTGTGGGCCATCAGCAGCAACAGAATTGTATACAACCACTATCTGTAACCTCATGGCCCGGCATATCCCCCACTCTACCATTACCATCAAGCCGGGGGAACCTAGCACAAAGGAAGATGGTTGTGGTTGTTGGAGGCCAATCATCTCAGTCCCAGGACATCACTGCAGGGGTTCCTCAGGGTAGTGTCCTAAGTCCAACCATCTTTAGCTGCTTCATCAATTACCTTCCTGCCATCATAAGGTCAGAAGTGGGGATGTTCGCTGATGGTTGCCATTCGGAACTCCTCAGATACTGAAGCAGTCCTTGCCCACATTTAGCAAGACCTGAACAACATTCAGTTCTGCACAAGTGCCAGGCAATGACTATCTCTAACAAGAGAGAATTTAACCATCTCCACTTGATTGGCATTATCATTGCTGAATCCCACAACATCAACATCCTGGGATTACCACTGACCAGAAACTTAACTGGACCAGTCACATAAATACTATGACTCCAAGAGCAAGTCAGAGGCTGGGAATTCTGTGCCTTCTACAAGGCACAAGTCAGGAGTGTGATGGAATACTCTCCACTTGCCTTGATGAGTGCAGCTCCAACAACACTCAAGAAGCTCGACACCATTCAAGACAAAACTGCCCACTTGATCTGCCACCTTCAACATTCACTCTCTCCACCACCCGATGCACAGTGGCAGCAGTGTGTACCATCGACAAGATGCTCTGCAGCAACTCACCAAGACTCCTTCAACACCACCTTCCAAACCCATGACCTCTACCACCTAGAAGGACAAGGACAGCAGATGCATGGGGACACCATAAACTGCATGTTCCCCTCCAAGCCCCACACCATCCTGACTTGAAACCATATTACCGTTCTGTCACTGTCACTGGGTCAGGAACTTGGAACTCCCTTCCTAACAGCATTGTGGGTGTACCTGCACCACATGGCCTGTAGAAGTTCAAGAAGGCAGCTCACCATCATTTTCTCAAGGGTAATGAGGATGGGCAATAAATGCTGGCATGCCAGGAATGAATTTAAAAAAAACTCTTATCCAACACCACTCAAAAACATTTAGATTAGCTGGTAATTTTCCTCATTGTTGTTTATGGAATCTTGCCTTAAGCCAATCAACTGCTGTATTTTGCCTACAAAAGATAACCACAATTCAGCAGCAATTCATTGGCTGTGAGGTATTTTAGGATTTACAGAGGATGTGAAAGGTGTTATTTAAATGCAAGTTCTTTGTTCTTGATGTGATGCTGTACTGCTGTGAAAGGCCAAAGTGAAATCATATGAAGATGTAAAAACAATTGGCAAATATGATGTGCTGTCATTTCTTGGTCATATTACAAAAAGCTCAGTTAGATCACATGGTGAGGATAGACCATTTTTGAATGGTTGTGAATTGGGACCCACAATGAGTGAAGACAGAAGAGCTGAAATAACTGAGGGTAAATTAGTTAGAAAAACATCCAAAGATGGAAGAATTACCAAGTGCCAATTGCTTCTTGTCCAACATTCCAGAGATATCACCACAAGAGACTGGCAATTCATTGGAGTCAAAGGCCACTTTGTCTGTCAGAGAACAAAGCTTTATGGTTGTCCTAAAGTTTGGTTTGTCACCTTCCTTTTTCATCTGACGTTGTTTAGCACTCCGTTTTCCTGAGCAAAAAGGACAATAAAGCAGAAATTTTAATCAAAACTACTCAAATTATAGAAAGTACCAGTGCAGAAATGGAACAACAAACCTGTGCCTAGCTGTTATCCTATTAAGATTATGAGGTTAATCCCATTCTCTTACACAACTCCCTTTAATATTCTACCTAATCTAATCTCACTCTTCTACGTGCTCCCGTTACCCTTTAAAATTCCACCTAATCTAATCCCATTTTCTTGCACTATTTCCTATAGCCTTTAATATTCCACCTGGTCTAATCCCACTCTTCTGCTCTTTAGTAATCCTACTTTCCCATGCACCTCATTTTTTGAAGAATTTGTGGGCTCTGCTTCAATAAGAGTTTAGGCAGAGAGTTTCACATTCTTATGACCCTCTACATAGATGCTTTTTCAAATCTCCCCTTCAATTCATTTTGTTATTCTCTTAAATTTGTGCCCTTTCTTGTGTACACAATGATATCCCTTCATATTCCAAAGACTTCTACCAGATCTTGTCAAATATGATGAAAACCTATCACTTCTCAAGCTGCTCTTTATAACTGTGACCTATTGAATCTGGTTAACATCCCAGTGATTACACACTGCACCTACAATGCTTTTATATCCTTTGTAATGATTGGAGTACCAAAACCGTATACAGTACTCCAACAGCTCCAAAACCAACTCCTTGCTTTTCCCACCTATGCTTCCAGATATAAAATCAAGGATTCTGTTTGCCTTTTTCATGGGCTTATTTGCTTTGCTACCACCTTTAATGACCTGTGTACCTATGCACTAGGTGAGGGACAAAGATGGAAAGCGATGAGATAGTGAAAGATGAAAGAGAACAAGAGACAAAGATATAGCAAGAGATAGAGAAAGCCAAAGGCAGATACAGAGGGAGAAACAGGGAAAGAGAGAGTTAGAGAATGTGAGACAGAGTAGATAATTTTTGACTTACTGCTGGACGTAAAACTAGCTTTGCAGGTTGAGTGTTCATTATAGAAACACAAAATTTACACCCCAGCACCAGGCTACAAATCACCCCCAGAGTTACAAATAATGATAGAGATAGAGATAGACAGAGTGATATATAGCAAGAGACAGATATAGGAAGCCCAGAGAGTGTGCATGGAATGAGGGACGAGAACGAGTGTTTTGTGACAAGGCTTCAGCTCACGGTTTTGATCTTCGTTGTGTTCTGTGTTTTGGTCTTTGCTGTGCTTTTGAGTTATTCCACTGGCTGAGTGATAGGCACATTTGTGATGCTCTCTCTTCAGTGTCAGACTCAACTTAGTCTTCACAACAGGAACATTTGCAGGTCCACCTTTTCCTCTGTCTTCACTAAGATCTGATGATGGACCAGAGGAAGAAGAAATCAGTACAGAGGAATAAAGAGAACGAAGAAAGACCACTCCATTCATTTAGTCAGGCCCTGAGTTGAAAAACAAACTATATTATTCACTGCCAGTATTCCTAAATTAACTTTCTTCATCCAGCTCCTTAAGATTACAGAAGTTATCAGCCTTGATCACCTCCTGTCAGACTGTTAATCTATGAATCCTTCCACTACTTCACACTCTTTTCCGAGGGAAGAGTGTTAAAATACAAAAACATCAACAACTTCCCTGGACGATCCATTCCAAACATTTGTGAATGCATTATATCTAATCTGTCCATACAATCTCCTCTTTCTGGATGTCCCATGCTTCTCATTATCTTTCTTAGGATCATGGTAAATAGTTTCACAGGGTCCAAATTGCTGGTACTCCTGAGGATTTTAATTAGCTCAATAAGATCCACTCCCAGTCATCTCTAATGTGAATGATAATCAGTTCTACAGTCTCTCGGTATACAATATTTAAGGAGATCGGGGGTAACATCACTCCAGGCAAGTAACAGAAAGATGAAGAGGTTTCTCTGAAATGCCACTCTCAGTTGTTTAATCCATTTAAAATAAATGGGTTTATTTTCTTTGCTAAACGGTGGGCAAGAATCACAGACAACACACTAATCTATTCATTATTGATAATACACAAAACCAGCCCACACTGAACAATCTAGAGCAACAATCTCTACACTCAGTTTAGTCCATCAAACATAAATTAATCATTGATTATGTGCCGGATGACTTTGATGTATTTTTCATCTCCCATAAGGTATGCTCAGGTCAGGTACAGCTCAGGTTAGACACAGAGTTACATTTCCTCTAAACTATCCTATCAAACATTCCCTGGGCAAATACAGTATGGGTTAGATACAAAGTAAAGCTTCCTCTACACTGTCCCATCAAACATTCCCAGGTCAGTTACAGCATGGGTCAGGAACAGATAAAACTCCCTCTACACTAGTTCTAACCAGTCTGAAGCCAAGCTCCACCTCCTACAGTCCAAAGTGGGCCAGAGTGATCAGATACATATCCCTCCACCATGGCCTCACATTCCCTCAGAGCAATGACTCTGAATTCTGGGAATCTGAAGTACACACAAGTGAATTCTGATAGCTAAATAATCTGACTGGCAGGACATGGCAATGTCACTGGGAAGAAAACTCCTGACTATTTAAATCATTCATTCACAAGTTAAACCGAAACATCTGTTCACTGTACTTTTCCTTCTTTCTGACTGTCCATTTGCGAAAAACCTCGTTGCTCACAGAATAAAGGAAACACAGGTGACATGATCTCTGTGTGAAACTTGACAACGAACTTCGGTTATAAAATCAGAATCATAAAAATTTCAATACCAATGGAACCCATTCAAACCCATCGCAGCTGTACCTGTGCTAGCTTCACATTGGAGCAAAGAACTCGAATTCCATTTGCCCTCTCTGCCCTCATACTCATCATGATTTGATTCTTCAAGTCTTCATCTAATCCCTTACTAAGCACATGGCTGATTTGGCCTTAGTAGCCATTGTGAAAATGTGTTCCATCATCTAATAATGTGGAAACATTGCCTCCTACTTTCCAGTTAACATTTCAGTTATGAAATAAAAATAGAAAATTTTGGAAATGCACAGCAGATCAGCCATCATCCAAAAGTTGAAAATTACTACAGATGGAATTCATAGATGATTGTGTAGGGGAGCACAATAGGGGACTGCCACTAGTACAGTGATACAGTCCACTGTTATAAAGAGAGGACAAGGAAGGATGGTCACTGGTACAGATATGCTGACCACTGTCATAAGGGTAGAGTTGAACAGCTGGAAATAATCAATTTTGTAAAAAGATGAAAAGTGTTGCATGATAGTCAAAGATTCTCAGACAGTGAAAGACATTAGAAAGAAAAAAAGGTGATTAACCAAGCTGTGAGATGGAAAGAAATGTGATGGAATGTGGAAGGGATGAACTGGAAGGGAAGTGGGGATTGTTAAGGTCTGAAGCTGTTACAGTGTTCATCCCAGACAGCAGCATTCAGAGCTGGAAAAGGTGTTAAGGAAAGGATTATCACTGTGAGCAATGAGGTTTTTCACAAATGGACAGTCAGAAAGAAGGAAAAGTACAGTACAGACAGTGAGCAGGGTGACAGAAACAAAAGAAAACAACATAACTGTAAGGCTGGAAAGGGTGGGTAAAAGGTGACAGTTTGAGGATAGATGCTGCGTTGACTGTTAAGTAATTGGGTATAATAAGATTTGAGAGGAAGAGATTTCCTTCATTGGAATCTTGGTCAATAAGAATGAATAAGAAGAGGATTGTCCCAGTAAGAAAGAACTTGTATTTATTAAAACGCTAGTTAGGCCTCAGCTATTGTGTACAGTTCTGGTCGCCAGACTATAGGAAGGATGTGATTGTACTGTAGAGGGTGCAGAGGAGATTCACCAGGATGTTGCCTGGACTGGAACATTTCAGCTATGAAGAGAGACTGGATAGGCTAGGGTTGTTTTCCTTAGAGCAGGGAAGGCTGAGGGGGGCACCTGATTGAGGTACACAAACTTATGAGGGGCATAGATAAGGTAGATAGGAAGAAACTTGTTCCCTTAACGGAGGTGTCAATAACCAGGGGGCATAGATTTAAGATAAGGGGCAGGAGGTTCAGAGGGATTTGAGGAAAAAATTTTCACCCAGCAGGTGGTTGGAATCTGGAACGCACTGCCTGAAGGATTGGTAGAGGCAAGAACTCTCACCACATTTAAGAAGTATTTAGATGAGCACTTGAAACACCATAGCATACAAGGCTACGGGCCAAGTGCTGCAAAATGGGATTAGAATAGATAGGTGCTTGATGGCTGGCACAGACATGATGGGCCAAAGGGCCTGTTTCTGTTCTGTATATCTCTATGACTCTATGTGCTGTCTGATTTCAGAAACATCCAACATGGAATGAATTACATTGTGCAGTTAGAATTCTACACCTGCAATTTCTGCAGCAGTTTTCCAGTGGAAGATCAATAGCTTAAAACACCGTTGGCGCTGTTCCTCTGGGGGTTGCAACAATGTTCTTGCTGAAGTTAAGGCCGGAAATTGAGAGAATTCCATGGAAATTCAGGGCAGTTATGTGAGAAAATGTACAAAAAAGATTCCAGAATCAACAATATCATGAACAACTATTTATTTTTTATGTACATTAAGTGAGAAATGTTGACCAGGACATCAAAAGAACTAAAATAAAAGCAAGATATTGCGGATGCTGGAAATCTGAAATAAAAACAGAAAGTGCTGGAAATAGTCAGCAGGTTCAGCAGCATCTGTGGAGAGAGAAACAAGAGTTAACTTTTCAGGTCTGTGACCTTTCATCAGAATCTCTCATCAATGCTGAAGAAGAGTCTGAAGAAGGGAGTTTGGTATGTCAGTGAATTTTAAGGGTTAATCTCTCAAGACTGGTTTTTGTTTTGTTTACGTCTAGCAATTAATTGAAATTGCTGTTTCAGTTAAGAGGTAAGTTATGTTTCTTGCAGTTTTAAACAGTCTAACACTGAGAATAGCTGTAGCTTGTTAATTAGGTAGCTAGCTTAAACTGGTTTCTGAGTTGTAGCAGAGCTCGAGCAGAGCTAAGACAGCATTGTTTTCAGAGTATAAATTCAGGGGACTCTCAGTGCTGCTGGAGGGCACAGAGTGTTAAGGGAGTTTGGTAATTGAGGGAGTTCAGTAAAGAGGAGAACATAAATTAAGAAGAAAACAAATTTGAGTGCACAGAGAGTAAAGTGGAGGTTTGGTGCATGAGGGAGGGACTCCTTTCTTTCTTTCTTCTACCTTTTTTCAGCTTCCAGTAGCTGCCTCTCTCTTCAATACAGGGGAAGAAGTTGATTGGTGAGTTACTGATGTTATTTTACTTCTCATTGTAATACAATGTTTTTTAAGTTATGGTATGGCAGGTTAGCTTGGCCAAGTGGAATGTACATCCTGGGGTATGTGGGAAGTCATAGACACACCATGTGTCCTAGATAAACACATCTGCAGGAAGTGTCACAGGTTGCAGAAGCTTGAGCTGCAGGTTTCAGAACTCGTGCAGCGGCTGGAGTCACTGTTGTGCATCCTTGAGACACAGGACTACATGGATAGCATGGTTAGGGAGGTGGTCACACCGCAGGTTAAGAGCATGCAGGCAGAGAGGGAATGGGTGACCGCCAGGCAGTCTAAGAGAACCAGGCAGGTAGTGCAGGAGTCCCCTGAGTCTATCTTGCTTGCTAATCGGTTTTTCACTTTGGATACTGGTGAGAGCGATGGTTCCTCGGGTGAGTGTAGCAAGAGCAAAGTCCATTGCACCACGGGTGGCTCAGCTGCACAGGAGGGGAGGAAGAAGAGTGGAAGAGCAATAGTAATAGGGGATTCGATAGTCAGGGGATCAGACAGACGTTTCTGCGGCAGTAAACATGACTCCAGGATGGTGTGTTGCCTCCCTGGTGCCAGGGTCAAAGATGTCACACAGCAACTGCAGGACATCCTTCTGGGGGAGGGTGAACAGCCAGAGGCTGTGGACCACATTGGTACCAATGACATAGGTGGGAAGAGGGATGAGGTCCTGAAAGCAGGTTTTAGGGAGTTAGGAAGGAAATTAAAAAGCAGGACCTCCAAAGCAGTAATCTCAGATTTACTCCCAATGCCACGTGCTAGTGAGCATAGGAAAAGGAGAATTGATCGATTGAATACGTGGCTGAAGAATTGGTGTAGAAGGGAGGGCGTCAGATTTCTGAGGCATTGGGACCTGTTCTGGGGCAGGTGGGACCTGTACAAGATGGAGGGGTTACATGTTAACAGGACCGGAACTAATATCCTTGCAGGGAGATTTGCTAGTGTTGTTGGGGAGGGTTTAAACTAGCTTGTCAGGGGGATGGGAACCTGAGGGGCAGCTCAAATTGGAAGGAAGTAAAGCTGGTAACAGGAGGTAGAAAAGTAGCAAGCTACGTGGAGGACAAGTTTCTGGAGTATGTTAGGGATGGTTTTCTAGAGCAGTATGTTGAGGAACCGACTAGAGAACAGGATATTTTAGATCTAATATTATACAATGAGAAAAGGCTAATTAATAATCTTGCTGTAAAAGAACCTTTAAGGATGAGTGACCATAATATGTTAGAATTTTACATTATATTTGAAAGTGAGATAGTTCAATCTGAAGCTAGGGTGTTAAATTTGAACAAAGGAAATTATGAAGGTATGAGGGGTAGAATGTCTGAGGTGGATTGGGAAAATACATTAAAAGGTATGACAGTACACAGGCAATGGATAGTCATAGAGAGATACAGCACTGAAACAAGCCCTTAGGCCCACTGAGTCTGTGCTGACCAACAACCACCCATTTATACTAATCCTACATTAATCCCATATTCCCTACCACATCCCTACCATTCTCCTACCACCTACCTAGAGTAGGGGCAATTTACAATGGCCAATTTACCAATCAGCCAACAAGTCTTTGGCTGTGGGAAGAAAAAGGAGCACCTAGCGGAAACCCACGCAGTCACAGGGAGAACTTGCAAACTCCACACAGGCAGTACCCAGAACCAAACCCGTGTCGCTGGAGCTGTGAGGCTGCGGTGCTAACCACTGCGCCACCGTGCCACCCAAAGAAACATTACATAGTTTACAGCAACAATACATTCCTTCAAGGCACAAAAAACCCAAAGTAAAGGCAGTTAGTCGTGGATAACAAAGGAAGTGAAGGATTGTATAAAATTTTAAAAGGCCTACAAAGTTGCCAGAAATAGTAGTAAACCTGAGGATTGGGAGGATTTTAGAATACAGCAAAGGAGAACCAAGAAACTGATAAAGAAAGGGAGAATAGAATATGAATGTAAGCCAGCAAAAAATATAAAAACGGACTGTAAAAGCTTCTACAGGTACGTAAAAAGGAAATGTTTGACGAAGACAAATGTAGATCCATTACAGGTAGTCAGGAGAATTTATAATGGGGAATAGAGAAATGGCAGAGAAGCTAAATGATTACTTTATGTCTGTCTTCACTGAGGAAGATACAAGAAATCTTCCAGAATTAGAGATCCAAGGGATTAGGGAGAATGAGGAATTGAAGGAAATTAGTATTCGAATGAAGATTGTATTGGAGAAATTAATGGGGCTGAAGGTTGATAAGTCCCCAGGACCTGATATTCTAGGTCCAAGAGTGTTGAAAGAGGTAGCTATGGAGATAGTGGATGCATTGGTGATCATCTTCCAAAATTCTATAGATTCTGGAATGGTTCCTGCAGATTGGAAGGTAGCAAATGTCACCCCACTATTTAAGAAGAGCGGGAGAGAGAGAACAGGGTATTACAGACCTGTTAGCCTTACATCAGTCATTAGGAAAATGCTAGAATCTATTCTAAAGGATGTGATAAATGGATACTTGGATAATAATGATCTGATTGGGCATAGTCAACATGGATTTATGAATGGGAAATCATGTTTGATGAACCTGTTGGAGTTTTTTGAGGATGTTACTAACAGAATGGATAAAAGGGAGTCGGTGGATGTGGTATACTTGGATTTTCAGAAGGCTTTTGATACAGTCCCCCACAGGAGGTTGGTTCGCAAAATTAAAGCACATGGGATAGGAGGTAATATACTGCCATGGATTAAGGACTGGTTAACAGGCAGAAAGCAGAGAGTAGGAATAAGCTGGTCATTCTCGCATTGGCAGGCTGTGATGAGTGGGGTACTGCAAGGATCAGTGCTTGGGCCCCAGCTGTTCACAATGTATATCAATGATTTAGATGTGGGGACCAAATGTAATAATTCCAAGTTCGCAGATGACACAAAACCAGGTGAGTATGTGTGTTGTGAGGAAGATGCAAAGCGGCTTCAAGGGGATTTGGACAGACTTAGTGAGTGGGCAAGAACGTGGCAGATGGAATATAATGTGTAAAAATGTGAGGTAATCCACTTTGGTAGGAGGAATAGATGTGCAGAGTATTTCTTAAATGGTAAGAGATTAGAAAGTGTAGATGTACAAAGGGACCTGGGTGTCCTTGTCAATAAGTCACTGAAAGCTAACATGCAGGTGCAGCAAGCAATTAGAAAGGCTAATAGTATGTTCGCCTTTATTGCAAGAGGATTTGAGTACAGGAGTAGTGAAGTCTTGCTTCAATTGTATAGAACCTTGGTTAGACCGCACTTGGAGTACTGTGTGCAGTTTTGGTCCCCTTAACGCAGGACGGATATTATTGCCATAAAGGTTCACCAGACTTGTTCCAGGGATGGTGGGACTGTCCTATGAAGAAACATTGGGGAAACTGGGCCTGTATTCTCTAGAGGTTCAAAGAATAAGAGGTGATCTCATTGAAACTTACAAAATATTTCAAGGGATAGACAGGGTCGATGCAGCTAAGATGTTCCCCTGGTTGGGGAGTCTAGAACCATGGGAGAGAATTTCAAAATAAGGGGGAAGCCACTTAGGACCGAGATGAGGAGAAATTTATTTTCTCAGAAGGTTGTGAATCTTTGGAATTCTCTACCCCAGAGGGCTGTGGAAGCTCAGTCATTGAGTATGTTTAAAGCAGAGATTGACACATTTCTAAATACAAATGACATAAGGGGATATGGGGATATTGTGAGGAAAAGGCATTGAAGTGGATGGTCAGCCATGATCATATTGAATGGTGGGGCTGAATGGCCTACTCCTGCTCCTATGCTCCTAAATTCCTGTGTTCTGATGAAAGGTCACAGACCTGAAACGTTAACTCTGCTTCTCTCTCCACAGATGCTACCAGACTGGCTGAGTATTTTCAGCACTTTCTGTTTTTATTATCACCAAGAGAACTACATATTCTTCCAAGAATAGTACAATGGGATCTTTAACAGCCTACCTGAACAAGCAAATGGTACCCCCCATTTCCTTCTCCATTGGAAGGTCTGCACCCTGCACCTCTGACAATGCAATGCTTTCTACTCAATCATTGAAGTGTCAGATTAGATTGTGTACCCATGCCCTGAAGTGGGGCTGAATGCATAGCCTGCTGACAGATGTGAGAGTGCTACTGTCTGGGCTGACCTTGTGTACAATGAACACAAGAACATAATAAATAGTAGGAATAATAATAGAAATAACAGGAGTAGGCCATTCGGCCCCTCGTGCATGCTCCACCATTCAATAAGATCATGGCTGATTCGATTGTGGTCTCAACTCCACTTTCTTGCCTGCCCCCCATAACCCTCGACTTCCTTGTAGATCAAAAATCTGTCTAACTCAGCCTTGAATATATACAATGATTAATGGCCCTCTGAGGGAAGAAGTTCCTCCTGTTTTCCATCTTAAATGGGACACCCCTTATTCTGAAACTGTGCCCCCTAGTTCTTAATTCCCTCACAAGGGGAAACATCCTCTCAGCATCTACTCTGTCACACCCCCTCAGAATCTTACGTTTCAATAAGATCACCTCTCATTCTTCGAAACTCCAATGAGTATAGGCCTAATCTGCTCAATTTTTCCTCATAAGACAACTTCTTCAGCCCAGGAATCAACCTAGTGAAACTTCTCTAAACTGCCTCCAATGCAAGTCTATCCCTCCTTAAGTAAGGAGACTAAAATTGTACACAGTACTCTAGGTGCGGTCTCACAAACACCCTGTATAGTTGTAGCAAGACTTCCCTACTTCTATACACCATCTCCCTTACAATAAAGGCCACCATTCTATTTGCCTTCCTAATTACTTGCTGTACCTTTTTTTTTTGATTAGATTAGAGATACAGCACTGAAACAGGCCCTTCGGCCCACCGAGTCTGTGCCGACCATCAACCACCCATTTATACTAATCCTACACTAATCCCATATTCCTACCAAACATCCCCATCTGTCCCTATATTTCCCTACCACCTACCTATACTAGTGACAATTTATAATGGCCAATTTACCTACCAACCTGCAAGTCTTTTGGCTTGTGGGAGGAAACCGGAGCACCCGGAGAAAACCCACGCAGACACAGGGAGAACTTGCAAACTCCACACAGGCAGTGCCCAGAATCGAACCCGGGTCCCTGGAGCTGTGAGGCTGCAGTGCTAACCACTGCGCCACTGTGCATGCTAACTTTTTGTGATTCATGTGCGTGGACAACCAGATCCCTCTGTCCCGCAGCATTCTGTAGTATCGCTCCATTTAAATAATATTTTGCTTTTCTATTCTTCTTACCAAAGTGAATAACCTCTCATTTTCCCACATTATACTTCACCTGCCAAATTTTTGTCCACTCACCTAACCTGTCTATATCCCTTTGCAGACACTCTGTGTCCTCCTTATAACTTGCTTTCCCACCTATCTTTATATCGTCAGCAAATTTGGCTACAATACCCTTCATTCAAGCCACTAATATAGATTGGCCCATTAGGCTTCTACACATTGACAGTGAATGGGAAGGGATTCATCGATTGGAATTGTATGTAAGGGTGAATGAGAAGGAATTAGTCCACTGGGAATCTCCATAATAGGAGTGAATGGCAAAGGTTTTTGCTCCATGAGATTCTACACATTTTCTTCGTGTTTGTTTACTTCCGTGTAAAAAGGATGGCTCTAAATGTGCACATGCTTGTACTTTTGGTGCGAGCACAGCAGAAGACCCTAGAAATTGTCTGGAACCTGGATACACCACATTCTAGCCTTCACGGGGAGCTTCTGCAGGGCCTTGTCTAGGTTAGAAACCCCAACTGCCCCAAACAGGACTCCTTTGTCAGAGGGATCCCAAACTAGGGATTACCACCTCCATGACTCTAGTGTTCAATGGTTTGATTGAACTGGGTTTGATTGTATTAGTTTTTCACTGATCAGTGTTCACTGTGCTTGATTGCTTAAGCCTATGGGTGGGGCTTAAGAGTTTATGAAACTGAAACTAAAGAGACAGACTGGAAGGTTCTAGTAAACAGAGAGATTGTTCTGAAAGACATTGTTCTAAAATCTTGTAAGTGTGAGATATTTTAAGGTACTGTAAATAAACTAGTTGTTGATTTAGAACGAGTGCCATATCTGCATTGCACTGAGGTAAATCAGATATATAAAATATCCAGCAAACTGACGAATACATAATAATGACCACATGTCCTAAGCTGGTGCAGCCATTGAGATAAATCATACTGCTCTCCAGAATGTTGTAAGTGGGCTCCAGCGAGGAAGTGGTCTAGACCTTCAAGGAACTAAATTTTAAGTTAGTAACCTCGTAAAGGGGTTGATACATAATTTCCAGGGTGGGGGTGGGGTGGAAAAGAGAGAGGGAATCTGTGTAGCTCACAGATGGACAGCAACAGGTGTATGATCTTGTCTGGTTAATGCTAGAAGGTCCAGCCAAATTCAAGGCTTGGAATTTTGCCCTCATTAATAGGAGAGCAATCCATTCCAAGAAACCTAACAAAAATGATAGTTACGAATAAATCCAAGAAGGAATTCAAGAAAAACTTCTTTACCCAGAAACTGGTGAGAATGTGGAACTCAATACCACGTGGAGTGATTGAGGTGGATAACAGAGATGCTTTGAAGGAGAAACTAAATAAGTACATGAGGGAGAAAGGAACAGGATATGTTGATAATGTGGGAGGAGACTTGTGTGGAACATAAACACTGGCATAGACCTGTTGGGCCGTAACGATAGAGCCACCTACAAATAGCTCGGAATGCACTGTCCATCCGACTGCTCACCGCCTCTGGTCCAGTACACCTACTCAGCATCTATGCTCCAACACTCTGCTCCCCACCTGAAGTTAAACACCAGTTCTACGAGGGACTCCAGAATATCTGCTGCACAGGGAAGGAGTAAAAAGTGTGGGAATGCAATAGTTATAGGGGATTCAATTGTAAGGGGAATAGATAGGTGTTTCTGTGGCCGCAAAAGAGACTCCAGGATGGTATGTTGCCTCCCTGGTGCTCGGGTCAAGGATGTCTCAGTGCGGTTACAGGACGTTCTGAAGGGGGAAGGTGAACAGCCAGTGGTCATGGTACACATTGGGACAAATGACACAGGTAAAAAAAAGGTTAAGGTCCTAAAAGCAGAATATAGGGAGCTAGGAAGTAAGTTGAAAAGTAGGACCTCAAAGGTACTGATCTCAGGATTACTACCAGTGCCACGTGCTAGTCAGAGTAGAAATAGCAGGATATATCAGATGAATATGGGGCTGAAGAGATGGTGTGAGGGGGAGGGTTTAATATTCCTGGGGCATTGGGACCAGTTCTGGAAGAGGTGGAACCAGTACAAACTGGACAGGTTACACCTGGGCAGGACCAGGACTGATGTCGGGAGGGGGAGTATTTGCTGGAGTGGTTGGGGAGGGTTTAAACTAAAATGGCAAGGGGATGGGAACCTTTGCAAGAAGTCAGAGGAGGGGGATCAAAGACAAGAACAAAAGACAGTAAGGGGAATAAGAAAAGTGATAGGCAGAGAAATCAAGGCCCAGAATCAAACAGGGCCACAGTGAAAAATAGTGGGAAGAGGACAAGTAATGTTAAAAAGGCAAGCCTTGAGGCTTTGTGCCTTAACATGTGGAGCATTCGCAAAAAAGTGGATGAATTAATCATGCAAATAGATGTAAACGAGTATGATATAGTCAGGATTAAGGAGACATGGCTGCAAGGTGACCAGGGATGGGAAATGAACATCCAGGGATATTCAGTATTTAGGAAGGACAGATAAAAAGCAAAAGGTGGTGGAGTTGCATTGCTGGTTGAAGAGGAAATTAACACAATAGTGAGGAAAGATATTAGCTCTGCCGATGTAGAATCTGTATGGGTAGAGCTGAGAAACACTAAGGGGCAAAAAACATTAGTGGGGGTTGTATATAGACCCCCAAACTGTAGTGGTGATGTTGGGAATGGCATTAAACAGGAAATTAGAGATGCATGCGATAAAGGAACATCTGTAATTATGGGTGACATTAATCTGCAAATAGATTGGGCAAATCAAATTAGTCACAATACTGCAGAGGAGGAATTCTTGGAGTGCATACGGGATGGTTTTCTGGACCAATACATTGAGGAACCAACCAGAGAACAGGCCATCCTAGACTGGGTATTGTGTAATGAGAGAGGAATAATTGACAATCTTTTGGTGAGAGATCCCTTGGGAACAAGCGACTATAATATGATAGAATTCTTCATCAAGATGGAGAGTGACGTAGTTGATTCTGAGACAAAGGCCCTGAATCTTAGTAAAGGAAACTACGAAGGTATGAGGCGCGAGTTGGCTATGATGGATTGGGAAATATTACTTAAAGGGATGACGGTGGATAGGCAATGGCAAACATTTAAAGAGTGCGTGGATGAACTGCAACAATTGTTTATCCCTGTCCGGCGCAAAAGTAAAACGGGAAATGTAGCCAAACCATGGCTTACAAGGGAAATTAGAGATAGCATTAGATCCAAGGAAGAGGCATATAAATTTGCCAGGAAAAATTACCGACCTGAGGATTGGAAGCAGTTTAGAATTCAGCAAAGGAGGACCAAGGGATTGATTAAGAAGGGGAAAATAGAGTACGAGAGCAAGCTTGTGGGGAACATAAAAACTGACTAAAAGTTTCAATAGGTATGTGAAGAGAAAAAGATTGGTGAAGACAAATATAGGTCCCTTACAGTCAGAAACAGGAGAATTTATTATGGGGAATAAAGAAATGGCTGACCAACTAAATGCATACTTTGGTTCTGTCTTCACAAAGGAGGACACAAATGTCATACCAGAAATGTTAGGGAACACAGGACTTAGTGAGAGAGAGGAACTGAAAGAAATCAGTATGAGTAGAGAAATGGTGTTGGGGAAATTGATGGAATTGAAGGCTGATAAATCCCTAGGGCCTGATGATATGCATCCCAGAGTACTTAAGGAAGTGGCCCTAGAAATAGTGGATGCATTGGTGGTCATCTTCCAAGATTCTATAGACTCTGGAACAGTTCCTACAAATTGGAGGGTAGCTCATTTAACCCCACTATTTAAAAAGGGAGGTAGAGAGAAAGCAAGGAATTATAGACCAGTCATCCTGACGTCGGTAGTGAGGAAAATTCTAGAGTCCATTATCAAAGATTTTATAGCAGAGCACTTAGAGAACAGTGGTAGAATCGGGCAGAGTCAGCAAGGATTTACAAAAGGGAAATCATGCTTGACAAATCTACTAGAATTCTTCTAGGATGTAACTAGTAGAGTTGATAAGGGGGAGCCAGTGGATGTGGTTTATTTGGACTTTCAGAAGGCTTTCGACAAAGTCCCACATAAGAGATTAGCGTGTAAAATTAAAGTGCATGAGATTGGGGGTAGTGTATTGCGATGGATAGAAAATTGGGTTGGCGGACAGGAAACAAAGAGTAGGGATAAGTGGGTCTTTTTCAGAATGGCAGGCAGTGACTAGTGGGGTACCGCAGGGATCAGTGCTAGGACCCCAGCTATTCACAATATACATTAATGATTTAGATGAGGGAACAAAATGTAATATCTCCAAATTTGCAGATGACACAAAACTGGGTGGGAGGGTGAGTTGGATGCAGAGAGGCTTCAGGGTGATTTGGACAAGTTGAGTGAGTGGGCTAATGCATGGCAAATGCAGTATATTTATTATTTAGAGATACAGCACTGAAATAGGCCCTTCGGCCCACCGAGTCTGTGCCGACCAAGAACCACCCATTTATACTAACCCTACAGTAATCCCATATTCCCTACCACCTACCTACACTAGGGGCAACTTACAATGGCCAATTTACCTATCACCTGCAAGTCTTTAGCAGTCAGAGGAAACCAGAGCACCCAGCGAAAACCCACGCGGTTACAGGGAGAACTTGCAAATTCCGCACAGGCAGTACCCAGAATTGAACCCAGGTCCCTGGAGCTGTGAAATTGCGGTGCTAACCACTGCACCACTGTGGATAAATGTGAGGTTATCCACTTTGGTAGCAAAAACAGGAAGGCAGATTATTATCTGAATGGCTATAAACTGAGACAGGGGAATATGCAGCGAGACCTGGGTGTTCTCGTACACCATTCGCTGAAGGTAAGCATGCAGCTGCAACAGGTGGTAAAAAAGGCAAATGGTATGTTGGCCTTTATAGCGAGAGGATTCGAGTACAGAAGCAGGGGTGTCTTGCTGCAATTATACAGGGCCTTGGTTAGGCCACACCAGGAATATTTTGTGCAGTTTTGGTCTCCTTATCTGAGGAAGGATGTTCTTTCTATACAGGGAGTGCAGCGAAGGTTTACCAGACTGATTCCTGGGATGGGGGGACTGACGTATGAGGAGAGATTGAGTCGGTTAGGATTATATTCGCTGGAGTTCAGAAGAGTGAGGGGGGATCGCATAGAAACCCATAAAATTCTAACAGGACTTGACAGGGTAGATACAGGAAGGATGTTCCCAATGTTGGGGGAGTCCAGAACCAGGGGTCATAGTCTAAGGATATGGGGTAAACCTTAAGATAAGGAGAAATTTCTTCACCCAGAGAATGGTGAGCCTATGGAATTCACTACCACAGAAAACAGTTGAGTCCAAAACATTATATGTTTTCAAAAAGGAGTTAGATATAGCTCTTGGGTCTAAAGGGATCAAAGGGTATGGGGCGAAAGCTGGAGCAGGCTACTGAGTTGGATGATCAGCCATGATCATAATGAATGGCGGAGCAGGCTCGAAGGGCCAAATGGCCTACTCCTGCTCCTATTTTCTATGTTTCTATGTTTCAATACCATTAGTAGCATTCCTAATACTGAACATTTGTTCCTGCAGGGGGATTTTAATGCCAGGGTTGGGGCCGACCGTGACTCATGGCCCTCCTGCCTTGGGCGCTATGGCATTGGAAGGATGAATGAGAATGGACAGCAGGTTTCATGGAGACACCCAAGATCACGCCGTTGGCACCAGCTGGACCTCATCGTCACAAGGTGAGCCTCCATAAACAGTGTTCAAATCACACGCAGCTTCCACAGTGTGGACAGTGACACCAACTACTCCCTGGTGTGCAGCAAAAGTTCAACTCAAACCAAAGAAGTTACATCACTCCAAGCAGAATGGCCACCCGCACATCAACACTAACAGATTTTCTTACCCACAACTGTCACAAAAGTTTCTCAATTCACTTGAAAAAGCCTTTCAAAACACTCCGGCAGGGGATACAGAGACAAAGTGGGCCCACATCAGAGACGCCAGCTATGACTCAGCAATGACCCCTTTGGCAAATGTGAGAAGCAGAACGCAGACTGGTTTCAATCTCACTTTGAAGAGATGGAACCTGTCCTTGCTGCAAAGTGCACTGCACTGCTCAACTACACGAAAGCCCCCAGTGATTTAACGTCCTTAGCACTTAAAGTTGCCAGAAGCACCATGCAAAGAATAGCCAGGCGCTGTGCAAATGACTACTGGCAACACCTATGCAGTCGTAGTCAGCTGGCCTCCAACACCCGAAACATCAGAGGAATGTATGACAGTATTAAGAGAGCTTTTGGGCCAACCATCAAGAAGATTGCCCCCCTCAAATCTAAATCAGGGTACACAATCACTGACCAACGCAAGCAAATGGACCACTGGGTGGAACACTACCTAGAGCCGTACTCCAGGGAAAATGATGTCACTGATACTGCCCTCAATGCAGCCCAGTCTCTGCCAGTCATGGACGAGCTGGATGAACAGCCAACAAAATCGGAACTCAGTAATGCCATTGATTCTCTAGCCAGCGGAAAAGCCCCTGGAAAGGACGGCATTACCCCTGAAATAATCAAGTGTGCCAAGCCTGCTATACTCTCAGCACTCCATTAACTGCTTTGCATGTGCTAGGATGAGAGAGCAGGACCACGGAACATGCGCGATGCCAATATCATCACCCACTATAAGAACAAGGGTGACCGCGGTGACTGCAACAAATACCGTGGAATCTCCCTGCTCAGCATAGTGAGGAAAGTCTTCGCTCAAGTCATTTTAAACAGACTCCAGAAGCTAACTGAGCGTGTCTACCCTGAGGCACAGTGCGGCTTTTGAGCAGAGAGATCCACCATTGACATGCTGTTCTCCCTTTGTCAGCTACAGGAGAAATGCCGCGAACAATGGATGCCCCTCTACGTTGCTTTCATAGATCTCACCAAAGCCTTTGACCTCGTCAGCAAAGATCAGATATCCACCAAAGCTACTAAGCATCATCACCTTGTTCCATGACAATATGAAAGGCACAATTCAGCATAATGGTGCCTCATCAGACCCCTTTACTATCCTGAATGGTGTGAAACAGGGCTGTATTCTCCCACCTACACTGTTTGGGATCTTCTTCTCCCTGCTGCTCTCACATGCATTCAAGTCTTCAGAAGAAGGAATTTTCCTCCACACAAGATCAGATGGCAGGTTGTTCAACCTTGCCCGTCTTAGAGCAAAGACCAATGTACGGAAAGTCCTCATCAGGGAACTCCTCTTTGCTGACGATGCTGCATTAACATCCCACACAGAAGAGTGTCTGCAGAGACTCATCGACAGGCTTGCAGCTGCCTGCAACGAATTTGGCCTAACCATCAGTTTCAAGAAAACGAACATCATGTGACAGGACGTCAGAAATGCTCCGTCCATCAATATCGGCGACCACGCTCTAGAAGTGGTTCAAGAGTTCACCTACCTAGGCTCAACCATCACCAGCAACCTGTCTCTCGATGCAGAAATCAACAAGCGCATGGGAAAGGCATCTGCTGCTATGTCCAGACTGGCCAAGAGGGTGTGGGAAAATGGCGCACTGACATGGAACACAAAAGTCTGAGTGTTTCAAGCCTGTGTCCTCAGTACCTTGCTCTATGGCAACGTATGTCAGCCAAGAGCGACATCTCAACACATTCCATCTTCGCTGTTTCTGTAGAATCCTTGGCATCAGGTGGCAGGACCATATCTCCAATGCAGAAGTCCTCGAGGCAGCCAACATCCCCAGCATGTAAACCCTACCGAGCCAGCGGCGCTTGAGATGGCTTGGCCATGTGAGCCACGTGGAAGATGGCAGGATCCCCAAGGACGCATTGTACAGTGAGCTCCTCACTGATACCAGACCCACCGGCCATCCATATCTCCGCTTAAAAGACATTTGCAAATGCAACATGAAGTCTTGCGACAATTGACCACAAGTTGTGGGTGCCAGTTGCCAGCGATCGCCAGAGCTGGCAGACAGCTATAAAGGCGGGGCTGGAGAGGTGAGTCAAAGAGACTCAGCAGTTGGCAGGAAAAGAGACAGCAGTGTGAGGAGAAAGCCAACTGTGTTACAGCTCCGACAACCAACTTTACCTGCAGCACCTGTGCAAGAGTCAGTCAGTCTAGAATTGGCCTTTATAGCCACTCCAGGCGCTGCTCCACAAACCACTGACCACCTCCAGGTGCTTACACATTGCCTCTCGAGACAAGGAGGCCAGCTGGAAAGGAATGCTGTAAATTCTACATAATTCTACCTGAGGCCATGTCAGTGCTGCTTCTCATTTGAAGCACCATAAGGTATACTCCTTGGTGCGTTATTGCTGGCACTGAGAAATTACAGGGAGCCCAGATCAAACACTCCAGCCAGAAATAACCAAGTATCCCATCTCAAGTAAGGTAACTGAAAGTCCCAGCACTGGCTGGATGTGGAACTCAGGCTGAGAGTTAGGAGTGCAACACTCTGTAATTGTCACTCCTTGGATTGGGACATAGAACAAAGGTTAGGGGGGGGAGGGGGGGGGGGGGTAGAATCCTGAGTCGCTCCCACTGACGTATCACTGCCTCCAATCAGGCATCTCAGGAGCTGCAATTGTACCCATAATTCCCACAGATTGGAGTGCCTAATGCTTTCATATGGTAGTAAAAGGAAAAAGACTTTTATTTATATTGTGCCTTTCATGACCTCAGGATATCCCAAAGCACTGTCGAACCAATTAAGTACTTTTGAAGTGTAGTCACTGTTGTAATGTTGGAAACACAGCAGCCAATTTGCACACAGCAAGCTCCCACAAACAGCAATATGATAATGATCAGAGAATCAGTTTTAGTGATGTTGATTGGAGGTAAACATTCGCTAGGACACTGGGGAAAACTCTCTTGTTCTTTTTCAAAATAGTGCAAGGGATCTCAGATATCCACCTAATTAATGGGCAGACAGAGCCTTGGTTTAACGTCTCATTCTAAAGATGGGCACCTCCAATAGTGCAGCACTCCCTCTGTGCTCCAAGGGAGAGTCCGCCTAGCTTGTGTGCTCAATTCTCTATAGTGGGGCTTGAACCTATGATCTTCTGACCCAAAGGTAACAGTGCTGCCACTGAACCATGGTTGACAGGTTTAAGGCACTATGTATTGGCCATTACTTCCCATAGGGACGGAGGGAAACTTGGAGAAAGGATCATTGATTGCTTGGCTGTTTGTAAGGACAACAAGTGCATTCATGTATCTCACCCAGATACATTCATGAACATACCTTTAATCAAGTTGGCCTTTAAGGGATACAGCTTTGGATACTCATGCAAGTTATAGTCTTGAAACAAGTTGCACCAAAACTTGCGAATGGTTGAAGAATCTCTCTCTTCCAGCCACTCCAACAACGAGTACACAGCCTTACTGATCTGCTTTCGTACTGTTGAGATTTCCTACAAGAGAAACCTGTACTTTAGTTTTGTGCATGATATTCTGGAGCATACCACTTATTGTAATGACTAGATAGCAGCGACCCCAGTTCAGTTAGTCCAACGAGTAACATCATGAGTCAAACACATGCACTGAGCACCGATTACTGGCCTTTGTTTGCCTGTGAGACTTACAACCATCAGAGTTCGTGGCATTCTCAACTCTTTCCAAGCATCAGAAGCTGATGGGATCCTCAATTCATTCCAGTCATCGGAAGCTGACTGGTGATATACCTGGCTGCTTGAAACTTAAAACATTTATAAATTGGAGGTACGTAGAGGATGGGTAAATGGTTTTGCTAACCTGAAACCAATTACATCTGCTGCTACTTTAGTAGTGCTACTTCTCACTGAACAGCTTATCACAGTAGTTTGTTACTTCTGAGATGGCAATGAGCTTTGCCATTATTATCTTTACACCTTCCCACCTTTTATTCTCTAACAATTGGTCTGTGGCCTTTTTTATCCTTTAACAAGTTTTGTGTGAACTTTTTTGGCCTTTAACCTTCTGCTCTCTTGACCCTATTCCCAAAAAACAGCTGACCACCTGTTACGGCCGACCGTTCCAGTCAAAAGCCCCAATCAAAATATACGATTCTGATTGTGGTGGGAAAAACGCACTGATAATTCAATCCCGTAACTCCACAGATCACCTAACATATCATTTAAAACTTTCCAAATTAAAGAAAGACCCCGCCAAATTGTACCATCTATTAACCCCCAAATGAGGCTAACCAGGTGTCTTTAGATCAAAAAATTAACTCTTTAATGAGACGAACTAAATTCTTAAACACTATGAAGATATAAACAACATATAAAATAGAAAAAATTAGAATCCTTGCAAATTACAGTCCAATGTTGCTTGGAGTCCTCACAGAATGTTGCTTTCTTTCTCCAGCGAATCTCAACAATTAACAACTTGCAAACACTTTCAACAGAATCAATCTGACTTTAGAGTTTCTGAAGGAAAAAAGATTGTCACAGTCTAACTTCCCTTTCTTCAATTTAAATTACCAGAGATCTCTGTTTTGGCTTGACTTTTGGTTTAGAATTTTGAAAGATAATAATTAAACAGACTAAAATCATCTTCCTTCAGTTTAAATGGATGAGAACTTTTTTTCCAGGTACTGACACCACAGCTATGTCCTCTGTCTGTCTGTTTTTTTATTTCTGATTTCCAGCATCTGCAGTATTTTGCTTTTATTTTATTCCTCTGTCTGTCTGTTAGAACAAACTGCCTTCAACTAAAAACCAGTTCAAAACTGAATTGAAACAAATGTATCGCATGAGACTCACTCCCAGTGGCTGTATCTATGGTAACGAGAATGCAGCCTTTGAATCGCAGTCTCCAAATGGCTGTTTCTAACGGCAACCGAAAATGCACCTTTCTATAACTCCTGAGGCTTGTCGGTTCTTAAAGCAATACTGATCCTCTGCAAACCTTAAAGGCAAACCGTATATTCCCGGGAAAAAAAAACTACAGGACCATGACACACCCAACTTCCCTTCCCGTCTCCCATGTTAGCTGATGTTGTTAACGGTTCTTTCTCTTTCAAATCTGCCGTTATCACTCCTGTCCTCAAAAAACAAGCCCTTGACCCCCTCTGTCCTTGTAAACTACCGACCCATCTCCAACCTTCCTTTTCTCTCTATAGTCCTTGAATGTGTTGTCACCTCCCAAATGTAATGAGTTCTTTATGTTGGCTGATGCAACATAAATGAGATGTGTGGAGTCCAGTTGGTTGAAGGTCTCAAACAGGTTTATTACAGCTAAACTATTATATACGGTGCAGAGCAAACTATTTACAGAACCTTACTCTGGGTGTTACAATTGCAACTCTGACTTCCAGTCACATGACTACATCCTGGTACTTAGCTCATTAGCATACTAAGCTCTTAAAGGGAAATCACTCTTAAAGGCAATCATACAGCACCAAATTTGTGCCCACCTTTCCTGAAACTCCACATTAGAATCTCACCAATTAGTTTTCTGCACCTGCCACTGTACCGAAATAGTTCTCATCAAAATCACAAATGACATCCGATGTGACTGTGACAAAATTAAACTATTCCTTCTCGACCTGTCTACAGCCTTTTGACACAGTTGAGCACACCATCCTCTTCCAACGCCTCTCCACTATCGTCCAGCTGGATGGGACTGCTCTTGTCTGGTTCCATTCTTATCTAAATGTAACCAGAGAATCACTTGCAATGGTTTCTCCTCCTGCTCCCGTACTGTTACCTCTGGTGTCCCCCAAGGATCTATCCATGGCCCACTCCTATTTCTCACCTACATGCTGCCCCACAGCAACATCATCCAAAAACACAGTGTCAGTTTCCACACATATGCTGACAACACCCAGCTCTAACTCAGCACCACCTATCTCAACTCTTCCATGCTCTCTAAATTGTCAGACTGCTTGTCTGATATATTGAGAAGACCAAAGTCTTCAGTATCTGTAATAAACTAAGTTGCCTAGCCACTGATTCCATTCCTCTCTCTGCCAATTGTTTGTGGCAGACCCAGACTGTTTGCAACCTTGGTGCCATATTTGACCCAGAGATAAACTATCCGCACCATCGCTAAAGTTGCCTATTTCCACCTACGTAGCATCTCCTGGCTCCACCCCAACTCAGTTCATCTGCTGATGAAACACTCATTCATGACTTTGTTACCTCTAGACTTGACTCTTCCAATGCATTCCTGGTCAACCTCCCACGCTCCACCCTAAGTAAATTTGAGGTCATCCAAACTCTTCTTCCACATCCTAACTTGCACAAATTTCCATTCACGCATTACCCCAGTATTGCTAATCTACATTGGCTCCTGGTTAAGCAATGCCTCGATTTTAAAATTCTCACCCTTGTTTTCAAATCCCTCCATGGCATCTCCCCTCCCTATCTCTATAATCTCCTCCAGTCTCCCAACCCTCTGAGACATCTGTGCTCCTCTAATTCTGGCCTCTTCAGCATCCCTGATTTTAATTGCTCTAGCATTGGTGATGGTGCCTTCAGATGCCTCGGCCTTATGCTCTGGAAGTCTCTCCCTAAACTGCTCTGCCTTTCTACCTCTTTCCTCCTTTATGACACTACTTAAAACTGACCAAACTAATATCTCCTAATGTGGCTTAATGCCAAATTTTGCTTTAAGGCTTCTGTGAAGCTCCTTGGGACATTTTATTACATTAAAGCTGTTATATAAATATATGTTGGTTTTTCTGTTAACCAATGGTTAGTGACCCATGAATTTAAAAAGTAAATTCTCATAATAATCCTGATTGCCACCTGGGTAGGGCATTAATAGATTTATGCAGCTTTTTTTCAGGTGACATGGAAGACTCAAAGGCCTAGATTTTCCAAAAGTAAGGTCAATGGTAACCTATTCACTGTAACAGCATTGCAGTCAGAAAACCTAGGCCAAGATGCACAGTATGAAAGTACACTAATCCATACTGAAATAGTAGAGAGAATAATCTCTAATGATAGTCAATGCAGACTGCAAATCTCAGCCAAGAAATAGACAGATTCCTGACTGAGTGACCTTATAAACCACAGTGAATAGTAAATAGAGGGATACAAACTCGGTGCTGCAAGAAGACAGAAGTGAAAATAGTCTTATTGGATTCTGAAGGTTGACCTTTATTCTGTGCCAAGCAGCAATATCTTCTCAACAACAACAACTGGCCCTTATATACCCCATTTAATGTAACAAAATGTCCTGAGGCACGTTACAAAATTTGACATCACGACACAGAGGGAGTTTTTTTTATTCTTTCATCAGATGTGGGCGTTGCTGGCTAGGCCAGCATTTATTGCCCACCTCTAATTACTCTTGAGAAGGTGGTGGTGAGATGCCTTCTTGAACCACTGTAGGTACACCCACAGTGTTGTTAGGAAGGGAGTTCCAGGTTTTTGACCCAGCGATAGTGAAGCAACGGCAATACAGACCCAAGTCAGGATGATGTGTGTTATCAGATATTAGAACAAGTGACTAAAAGTTTTCACAAAATAGTGGGTTTTAAGGAGTATTTTTAAGGAGGACACAGAAGTAGAGAGCCTGAAAGGTTTAGGAAGGGAATTCCAGAGCTAAGGGCTTAGGCAGCCGAAGGCATTGCCACCAACAGTGGAGTGATTAAAATCGGGGATGTGCAAGAGGCCAGAACTGGCAGAACGCAGAGATCTCAAAGGCTGGTAGGGCTGGAGGAAGCGACAGTGAAAGGGAGGGGTGAGGCTATGTCGGGATTTGAAACCAGAGTAAGAATTTTAAAATTGAAGCATTGCTGGATTGGGAGCCAATGTAGGTCAGTGAGCAAAGAGGTGATGTGTGAACGGGATAGCAGAGCTCAAATTTATGTAGCATGGAAGATGGGAGGCCAGCCAGGAGTGTATTAGAACACAAAAGCAAAATACTGCAGTTACTGGAAATCTGAAATATAAACAGAAAATGCTGGAAATATTCACCAAATCATGCAGCATTGTCGGGAAAGACACTGAGTAACATTTCTGGTTCATATCCATTCTTCAGAATTGGGAAAAGTTAGTGATGTGACAGGTTTTGAAGCAAGTACAGAGACAGGAAAGTGGGGAGGGGAGAGAACAAAAGGGAAGGTCTGTGATTGGGTGGAAGACGGGAGTGATTAAGTTACAAAAGAGAAGATGGTGTCAAGCAAAAAGAGATAGTTACAGGACAAGCGAAGAAACAAAAGATTGATATAGTGGAGGTGTAAATGGTTATTGCAGAATCATCATTAACAGCTACCATTCAAAAAAATAGGGGCAGAGGCTCTGACCTAAAATTGATGAACTCAATGCATTGAGCATTTGAATAGTCACGTCTCACGTTAACAAGGGCATGAAGGGTTCCTGCAGCAGATGAGCTTAGTCAAGTGATGTTACAGAGGTGGAAGCAGGCAGTGTTGGTGCTAGAATAAAGATGTGGTCGGAAACTCATCTCTGTCACTATGACACCAAGTTTACAAGCAGTCTGGCTCAACCACAGACAGTTGCCAGAGAGGAGGATGAAGTTGGTAAAAAGTGCTCGTGGCTGTCTTCTGATTTTAACAGTAAAGTCAAATGCAACACTAGTTCACAGAAATGTGAGTGTCAAAGATACCCGATGCTGCTGTTGACTTGATTTCCTATTCATATCATCAGTAAAGGCCAAACCACACCACAGGACTTCCTGACAAGCACATATGTCTCTTCATTGTGTTCATTCCATCAGAGATTGTTAAACTGCACAATCAACTAGCCCACTTTTCCCTCAGGCTTAGCTGAGCTGAAGTTGTGATGTAGCTAATGATTGCTCAGGGAAGTAACAGCATTCCTGTTGTAGATCTTTAAAATTATATCAGTGAACCAGGAGGATTACAGCCTTTGAGATATGAGTAAAGGGAGGTGGGAGGGAGGAGAAATGATCATGCTGCAGCCAAATGACATGTCCAAAGCTGTTATTAACCCTTTCCCTGCTCAGTCTTCTCATGTCTAACAGCTCATGCTGTGAAGTGTTTAACTCCAGCATGAACCTCCAGCCTCTGCCACCTATCTACCGCTGAACTCTGCAGGAACTGGGGTGGAGGAAAGTGTTCCCTAGTTTAACCAGGAGATAGAGGCAAACAAAGGAGTAAGAAAGGGTAGGAAAAGAGGAAAAATGAAAGATGAGTGGTGAAAGGAAAATTGTCTGGAGTGGGATGCCAAAGTGGCATGTGAGGCTGCAAAAATATTTTGGTGGGTCTAGTGCAAGAAAGTTTAAAAAACTTGGTTCAAAAATATTATGAACTGTGCAACCTCCTAAGGACAAAATTAAACAGCATTTGGGAAAAATATGAGCAAATAGATCGAACACACAGAATATTCCACAGAACCCAAAGAAAGCTGTAGCTGAGAAAGAGGCCATTTGGACCATTGTGTCTGTTCTGGTTTTTTGCTGGAGCAAATCTAAAATTCATCCCACTGCCCTGGTCTCTCCTCATGACCCTGTATCTTCTTCTGTTGACAAATGTCTATCTATTCTTAAAACAGAAAGGTCGCAGACCTGAATCGTTAACTCTTTCTCTCTCCACGGATGCTGCTAGACCTGCTGTGTATTTCTAGCACTTTCTGTTTTTATTTCAGATTTCCAGCATCCACAGTATTTTGTTCTATTTTAATCTATTCTTACCTTAAAAGATGCAACTGTCTCTCCCTCAACGACTCTACAACTCTAGGTTACAAAGCATTCCAAGCTCCCAGCAAAACAACACTCTGGGTAAAGAAATTTCTCCTTACCTCGCCCCTTGCTTTCATAGTGGCAACTTTAAGTTGATGACCTTTGTCATCGACTCCCCAACCAGAGGAAACGGTCTTTCCTTATCAATATTTAATCTCTCATTCTCCTCCACTCCAATGAAAATATTATCAGTATCTCATCATAATTCCTCAGTACCTTGCCATGCTCGGCATCGTCCTGATGCAACCACACTACACACTTTGTGGTTTTGATGCCCTATCTACAATGGAGTGCTCGAAACTGCACTCAGTATTTTAAGCATGCCAAACCTTCCTGAGGATCCCAAATAAGATATTACTCACTTTGAATTTTTCATCGGTGATCAACAGTTTGTCTTTAAGGCCGTGGAGGAAGGGGAATACTTTATTGATCGCAACGGAAATATCGACTTTGTTGGCAGTAAACTTCTGCCTGAGTTCTTCATCAGTAAAATTATCAAGGAAAGACATACTGTAGGAAAAGATAATAAAAGCATTCATCAATGAACTCTACATTAAGTTAGATAACAGCACTGTCATGAACATGTGCTATGCTGAATGATGATTTTTAATTCAGTGGTTGGAAACTTAAACTACTAAAAAAGAAAGCTGTAAAACTAAATTTAACTTTTAAAAAGAAAGCAACTAAGATGGCCACTACAATTTGCATTAAAATACCTCACATTCCAAGGCACTGAGGTGGAGATGCATGTCTGAATAACCCTCATCCAGAACAATGGCTTGAGCAGTTTGAATGAGCTACCTGATATCGCAAGACATTCAAAGCCATCTTGGAACATTAACACTTGTAGAGACAAACCTCAAAGATTAAACACTGAAACAATAGACCTGAGAGAGATTGGAATTCTTAGACTTGGATCTCATTAAAGTGCAAAACAGAATACACTGGGACAATCATGTGACAGTCTCTTCATCTGTGTGAAACCTTGGAATTTCCTTTGGATACATCAGAGAAGCATCTGAGTTTTAACCAGTGCAGGACCCAAGTGGGTCTGTCTGTCTGTCTCTCTCCCCCCGGTAACACTATAAGTTTCAAACCCTGTCTGCAGGCTTCAAAACATCCAAGTCTATCATTGCTGCAGACAGAGACTCCAGGGAGAAAACCATCTACATCACTGTCTCCAAGAAAACCCAGAACCAGGTGGCCACCTCTACCAACCAGGAACTTCAGGACCACGAGTTCAATTGGAAGACAACTAAATTACCAGACTCCACAGACTGCATATTCTTTTATTTGTTCTGGACTCTAATCCAACCAATCTACTCTTCTTCACTCTGTAACCAATTTGTGTGTGTGTGATTCTCATGTGTGTGTGTGTGTGTGTGTGTGTGTGTGTGTATGTGTAAGTTGGAGCATAGTTTTATTTTACTTAGATCGGGGTTTGATTTTAAATACCATAAACTAACTTCTTTCTTGTTTAAAGTCAAGAAAACCTGTCCAATTGGTTCTTTTATGATTTTGACACATAGAGGGTTAAACACTCACTGAATTGGTAAGCACATCCACTGTTTAAAATAAATAAACCTGTTGAGGTCAAACAAGGAGAGGGACAAGAGGGGAGCCTTTTGACCCCTCCTCACCTGATTGTAACACCATGAAGCAGGCAATATCATTGGAGTTAAAAGTCATTCAGATATGTTTCTGGGGAGAGAAGGGATTGAGGGAAATGCTGAGATGATGGATAAGTGAAAAGGATGGACCTGTTAGCAGTAATTTTACATCTCTTCCCAAAACAGACGTGAAGTTGGCAGAACGGCTATGCTGCCTATCCCAAGGCGCCGTTCAGACTCCAGAACTATTTTTGGGTTTGGCCTTCATCTGGGCAACTCTGACAATCTGTGGGCACCAAACAGGGTCCTAAAATGCAGAGGTGACGTTGGTGGGTCAGGGGAGTGGTGGGGGTGAGTTTATCCCAGAAGGGGTTTAGAGTGGGCTGGAAGCGGCTGAACTATTTTACTAGAGCCTGAAAGAATACTCCTGCTCCTTCTGTCCCCACAATTCTCCCCCAAAAAATTTGGGCCTTTTCTTCAGCGGTCACCAGAAATGTCATTGAATGTTCACTGGTTAACCTGCTATACCACCACAAGTGAGCAGAGTATCTGCTATGCACTCCTGTTTTGTTCTGTGAAAAGGGTTAACCAAGTCCTACAACTTGCATACAACTCCAATTTGCATATTGTTACGATCAAGACGGGACTAATGCACTGTTAATTCAGTCCCACTACTCCACAGGTCAGAGCATATCAAATAAAGTTTCCCACCTACTGAAGACTAGCCAAATTAAACACTGTATTCTTTCCCCAGAATAAAGCACACCAAACCAGGTTTCTTTAAACAATAACAACACCACTATTTATTAGAAAAGAAATAATAGGTCTTAACTACGAATGAGATAAATCTATTGAAGAAAAATCCCTTATTCCCTTAACCCTCATGCACACACACACATACATTCAAAATGAAACGGTTAACTGGTTTCAAATGGGAGTTTTGGATTGTAACTGTTTCTTAGGAATAGAAGAAATAATAAAAAATAATTGAGGTTCACGTTCTGGTAGGATGTTTTTGGTACGGTGAGGTGTCCCAAAGTCGAATAGTAGGATGCTATTCCAAGTCTCTTCAGGTGAGGTTGATGAACAGTCTGTGATGGGCAGGTGTTCACGGCAATTTAATTGTAGCAGGCATCACATAGATCTTCTATCAGGGGTGTAGCAACAGGTCTGCTTGGGTTTTGAAGCAGCAGTCTAGAAGTAGAAGAACGCTTCAGAGTTCAGGATTTCTTCGAACTCAGGAGGCAGCAGAAATCTCACTGGATGCAGAAATGCTTCAGAGACCAGAGGTAACAGGAATCTGCTACCTTTCAAATGCACAATTCCTTTTCAAGAGATGTGCGTCTCCTTTACAGAGAGAGGGAACACTTTTTTGGTCTTTTCTTTCTGGCTCCAGGCAGGTCAAGCAAAGATTTCAAAATGCCTGCTCTTTGTCCAAGTCACAGGCATTTAAAGTATCCAAAGTGAAAAAAGCACCTTCCTGAACATGGTCACATGTCCAGACACAGTGTCTCCCCTTATCACTCAAGCTGTTCTGAAGGACGGTCAAAATCCCTGTGATTTCCTTGAAACTGCTGACCTTCCTGTCCTTTTACAAGTTTAACTTCCTTTCAAAACACCCATAAAGTTCAACTTTTTGTTCTGAACTTCCTTTCAAAACATTGCTGGATTTCCATTTATTTTTGCAGGTATCTTTCACTGAGCAACATCCTTTTTTTCAGTTTTTTTTTTGAAACACGCAGAAGTCCAAGATGTTAACACAAAAATAAAACCTTTATGACAATATTTAAACTACCTCCTTCCAAAATCAGGCAAACAATGGATGGAGGCAGCATAAAGAGCCTGAAATATAAAATAATTACCGAATAATATAAAATATACTGAAGCCCAACACAATAAAAACAGAATCACATCTCATTGTTCACACATTTACAGGTCTGTCTGAAAATTGCATCAAAAAAAGATAAACTTATGTTTATAATAACACTTTTCATGACCACCAGACGTCTCAAAGCGCTTTATAGCTAATGAATTATTTTTCAAGTGTAATCCCCATTGTGGCACCTCCCCTCCCTCTCTTGAGCGACCCCTCCCCACCTTGCCAGAGCCCACTTGATTGTCCCCGGCGAGGCCCCACACACTTACCTGCATTCCAGGGCCTCGTCCATGTTGCCAGTCCTAGCTGGGTGCAGTCCAGCAGTGGCCATCGCCCCAGTATCGCTGCAGGGACTGAAGAGCTGCCAGCCCACTGATAGGCTGGCAACTCTTGGAGGCGGGACCTCTTGCCTCAGAGGGGCAGAAGTCCTGCCCGAGTCTAATTAAGGGCCTGCGCCACGTAAAATCATGGCATAGGTTCCAGGCCTGGTGGAGGTGGACTCACCAGCAACTTTTTCTGCCGGTGGGCAGGGCCTCCGGCCCAAAGCAAAATTCTGGCCAAAGTTTTAATCCAACAGACTTTAAGAAAGAATGGAGAGAACAGCTGGTTCTTTAACTGACTATCCATTTATTTTTATTATTAAAAATCTTGGGCATGACGCTCAATTCCTGTCCACAAATGGTATTCCTTGTAATGATTTCGTCAGCACTTTGAGACGGAAACCACACCTGCCAAATGGAAACATATTAATTTCATCATATAGAACAGTATTTGAATGCTTACTGGACATTGGCATAACTTGTTTAAAGGGACCACAAAGCAGTGGCTGAAAACATGGCTGCATATTTGCATTCTGAGAGACAGTTGAATAGAGAGACAATGGGAGTGCTCCCTGATTCAATGAGTTTTGTCAACAGTGATGATCAAAAGACATTGAGCGTCATTGTTTATGTAAGAGCCAGCACTCCACCGCAACCGCCCCCCCCACCCCTCCCCCCCCCCCCCCCCCCCCCCGGCCAACTGAGTGTCTCTAGTAAGCTTTGAAGAATCAACAACCCTCTCAGGCAACGCAGTGTCAAACAAAGAGCTGGTCACATGATTAACTTGCTGGCCAACCTGGGGATTGATTGATTGATTGAAAACTGTGCATCACAGTACAGTTTTTGACAGACTGCAATTTTGAAGACCAAAGAGAAGTAAGATCTCTCTCTCCCTCTCTCACTCACTCAAAGTTCCAGGGACCCACAGAAGCAACTTATGCATCAAGACAGAAGACCCCTGAAGCCTTCTGGTACCAGCGCAACAAGTTTGAAAGTGTTCACTGGCCCCCAACGAGAACTGCAAGACTTAACTTCAAAGACTTTACAGCAAAACCAAAAACAGTAACTGAATTCCATCTACTACTTCAAACCTTTCCCCCTTTAATTCTTTCTGCTCCTCTGTATCTCTTTGTGTGTGTGTTTATTGTGTATGCATGCTAGCATAGTTGCGTTGCGTACTTTTAGTCATTTTAACTGAGGTAGAGTGTTAAGGTTAATAAATTTACACCTTTCTTGTTTAAACCTGAGAAAGCCTGTCTGATTGGTTTCTTTACAATTACAATTAGAGAGCAGTGAGCAAGAACTCACTGAGGGGAAGCTAAAAACACTGTTTTTAAAAGTTAAACCCTGTTACAGCCAAACCAGGAAAAGGGCAAGAGAAGAGCCTGAGACACTTCCTCACCAGGTTGTAACAACTTACAGTAATTTCCATCAACCTGTCTACCAACCTTAACATTTCTGTCAATCCTTTCTCTCTCAACATTTTAGAAGATTAATTTCATATGTAAACACTTGACTGTCATGATATAGTTGCAGGCGGTGCTATGATGCCACTCTGCATACAATTGGGCAGAATTTAATGTGGCCATTTAAAGCGGGAATGGTGGCGGAGAATTGTGTCAGAGCAGTCCGCCCGGAAATCCAGCGTCATGACGTCAGTCCTGGATTTTGTCAGTGGCGGGAAAGCACAAAGGCAGCATTGCTGCCCCAAAGCGATGGGAAGCTATTTTAAATTGCTGAGCAGTTGTTTTTAATGCATTTTCATCCAATTATCCTCAATTTAATGGTCGGCTCTTGATTTAGTGGACAGTGAGCTTTGCACTCACGTGCTTTCAGGGTCATGACCGTTAAAACTTGGCAACATCAAGGAGAGAAGTTTCAGTACCATGACGGTAAGGCAGTCCTGAGCATTGCTACATAGTGGATGAGGAAGGTTCAGAGGCCATTATCAGACTGTGTTGCTGTACACTCTACAAGGGGTTTTGGGATCTTGGGGGGCTGTGCAAGAGGTTTTGGGTTCTAGGAGGCTCTGCAAGGGGTTTTGGGGTTTAGGAGACTCTGCAAGGGGTTTTGGGGTCTTGAGGGCTCTGCAAGGGGTTTTGGGGTCCAGGAGGCTCTGCAAGAGGTTTTGGGGTTTAAGAGACTCTGCAAGGGGTTTTGGGGTCTAGGAAACTCTGCAAGGGGTTTTGGGGTCTTGGGGGCTGTGCAAGAGGTTTTGGGGTCTTGGAGGTTCTGCAAGAGGTTTTGGGGTCCAGGAGGCTCTGCAAGAGGTTTTGGGGTCTAGGAGACTCTGCAAGGGGTTTTGGGGTCTTGGGGGCTGTGCAAGAGGTTTTGGGGTCTAGGAGGCTCTGCGAGGTTTTGGGGTCAAGGAGGCTCTGCAAGGGGTTTTGGGGTCCAGGAGACTCTGCAAGGGGTTTGCATGGATTTCGGGGGGTCTGTATTAGGTTACCAAACTGTTGTGTGAGATGTATGGTCACTCATCCTACTGGAAGAGAGAATCAACTTTCAGAGAATCTGCCGGGAGAATTGTCAAAAGCTCAGTTGCCAAGGCAGGATCGACTCTTCATCGACAGTAATCTGCAGGCCCATTGGTTATCTGACATGGGTCTCACACACCCTGTATATTTGGAACCCCATGGTGTGAAACAATGCCTCCAATGGAGTGGTGGGGGGGTTGTCAAGAGGCAGCTTCGCTTGCCTGTGAAGCTCCACCGCAAGAGCAACAGCAGCTGACCATGCCAAGAAGGGCCCATCTGTGCCAGACTCGAATCAGCTATCTCCAAATGTCCGAGCACCATTGTCAACAAAGACTATGGCTCTCCAGTGAGGATGTCACTGACTTACATGCCCCCTGCCGCAGGACGAGTTGCGACCTCTGGGAATTGGGGGTTGCCCTATGCCAGTGGCCCTGAAGATCACTGTGGCACTGAACTTTTACACATCTGGATCTTTCCAGGGATCCACCAGGGACATGTGTGGGTTCTCACAGACAGATCCCACTGCTGCATCAAGGAGGTAGGAGGTGACCAATACCCTGTTCAAGAGGGCTGGTGACTATGTGTGCTACCAGACCAACCCTGACAGTCAGGCAGAGAGGGCCATCGGATTCAGGGCTATCACTGGATTGTTCCATGTGCAAGCTGTGATAGATTGTACGCATGTGGCCATCAAGGCTCCTTCAGCCCAGCCAGCCACATTCATCAACAGGAAGGGCTTCCATTCAATCAACATTCAACTTGTCTGCGACCATCGGGGGCATTTCCTGCAGGTATGTGTCCACTTCCCGGGAAGCAGCCACGACACCTACATACTTCAACAGTCCCAGGTGCCACAGCTTTTCAGGCCTCCCCCCACCCCCGTTCACCTTCATGGATGGATTCTTGGGAACAAGGGCTACCCATGGAAGACATGGATACTGATGCCTGTGAGAAACCCTCGCACTGCAGCAAAGGAGAGGTATAACACCTGCCATGGCTCTACCTGAGCGACCATCAAGCAGACCATTGGGCTGCTGGAGATGAGATTCCGCTGCCTTGATCAATCCGGAGCAGCCCTGCCCCAGCGAGGGTCTTGTGTATCCCCCAGCGAGGGTATCACATATTGTGGTGGTCTGCTTTGCTCTACACAATCTAGCACTGCCAGAGGGGGGAGGCCTTGCAGGAGGATGAGATACCTGAGCAACACTTATCCATAGACGAGGAGGATGCACAGGAGAGAGATGAGCAAGCAGCACTGGATGGTGAAGACCTTGTGCCAGAGGCCATGCAGATTGTTCCCTGACTTGCAACCAGCTGCAATTCACACTAGTGCCCATGGGGTAACATATATTAGTGAGATCTGTGGTCACACTGACATTGCACTAAGGGGGAAGGGGAAAGTCAGCAGCCCACAATAAAAGCACAATGGAAAATGTTTCTCAGACAATGATCATTAATGATTTAAACAAAAGAACTTTAAATTAATTAATACATGCAATATTTTCTATACCCATCAACCCCCAATTGTGGCTAGGTGGTTTTCTTAATACAGTTGCTAGTGCTCCTACGTGGTGTGATTCTGCGACAGCAGCTGTGCTAGAGGCAGGCTGTTGATCAGGATGCCCCTTGGTCTTTGATGACTTTGGCGGGCAGCCTCTGGCTGCCAGTGGGTGTCCTGCACTGGTTCAGGACTCTCCTAAGGCATCACAGTTGCTGGAGCATGCCTCACTGGTGGAGGCGCTGAGGAGCCAGTGTCCACACTCGGACCACCCTGAGAGGAGCCCCCAGATGTGGTCAGCCTCTCCTCCTCCCTTTCAAGGCTCACTTGAACTTCTCTGCTCACCAGAGAAGGATGAGGACCTGGAGAAGTCTCCAAGCACCTGTTCCTTCTCTCTCCTTACCACTGCTGCATCGAGCTCATGGCCATGGTGAAAATGTGCAGGTCTGCGCACATTTCTGGGATCTGGTTCTTCATGAAGGTCGCCAGCCTCTCGAGGGAGGAAGCTATGCGCTCACATGCCTGAGACATGGCAGCACTCATGTTGCGGATGGACTCCTCCCTCGTTCACTCATGGCTGCATACTGCCTCTGGCATCTAACCCAGATGTTGCATTACTTCACTCTGCAACTCCAGCATGCCCTGTGCTGTTGACACCAGAGACACATCATCAACCTGGGGCTCAGCATGGGCCTGACCACCCACAGTCCTCTGACTGTCAGTGACCTCGGCTGTTTCAGCCTCAGCCAGCTGCTTGGGTGCATGTGTGGTGCTCTCACCAGCTTGTGATCCTGATTCTACAGCCGAGCGGAAACCCACTGAGGTGAAAGTATCTGCGCTGGTGAAAGCTGCAGAAGAGTCATGGGACTGTACATCCTCTGAGTGGTCCTATTCCTCGGAGATTGATGGTTGAGCCCTGCAGTTGCAATCTCCTGCGCATGCCAAACTGCATGAGAGAACACATACAAGTGTGGGTAAGGCTGTTCAGATCTCGTCATGCCAACCATATGTGATGTGGGTCAATGGAAGCTAATTCTCACTCTCTTGCGCAGAGATTCCAGTCTCTCCATCTGATATTGCATGGCCCGAGATCCCCAACAATTCCAAGGACTCTTCCTTGGTTACAGTGAGAGGACAAAGATCAGGAATTCCTCCACCAGTCCAGGCTGTCTCCCTCCTGCTGTGTGCCCTCTTGTCCTGCAAGGGGAAGGAGGGGATAGTAGAGATTGGCAGAGGAATCAACAGGACAGTTCTGCTAATGGCTCCTCATCCCCTGCTGGGGGATCTGGTGTATCTCATGCTGACACATGCTGTCAAGGGAGTAAATGGGGCTGAGCTATGAAGGAAGGTGGTCTGTGACTGAAATGCAGCCATGCATCTGTCAAAATGAGGTGATTCCTACCCCCTCTTCCATCGCTGTGGTAGTGCCACCCTCCACATGTCGTGCACCTTCCTGCGTAGTTTTTCTTATTCATTCATGGGATGTGGACGACAATGGCTGGCCCAGCATTTACTGCCCATCCTCAATTGCCCTTGAGAAGGTGGTGGTGAGCTGCCTTCTTGAACTGCTGCAGTCCATGTGGGGTAGGTACACCCATAGTGCTGTTAGGAAGGGAGTTCCAGGATTTCTAGGAACGACGATATAGTTCCAAGTCAGGATGGTGTGTGACTTGGAGGGGAACTTGCCGGTGGTGGTGGTGTTCCCATACATCTGCTGCCCTTGTCCTTCTAGGTGGTAGAGGTCGTGGGTTTGGAAGGTGCTGTTGAAGGAATCTTGGCGCGTTGCTGCAGTGCAACTTGTCGATGGTACACACTGCTACCACTGTCCGTTGGTGGTGGAGGGAGTGAATGTTTGTGGGTGGGGTGCCAATCAAGCGCGCTGCTTTGTCCTGGATGGTGTCGAGCTTCTTGAGTGTTGTTGGAGCTGCACCCATCTAGGCAAGTGGAGAGTATTCCATCACACTCCTGACTTGTGCCTTGTAGGTGGTGGACAGGCTTTGGGGAGTCAGGATGTGAGTTACTCGCTGCAGGATTCCTAGCCTCTGACCTGCTCTTGTCGCCATATTATTTATCTGGCTGATCTTATGATTGAAGGTAAGTCATTGATGAAGCAGCTGAAGATGGTTGCGCCGAGGAAACGACCCTGAGGAACTCCTGCAGTGATGTCCTGGAGCTGAGATGATTGACCCCCAACAACCACAACCATCTTCCTTTGCGCTAGGTATGACTCTAACCAGTGGAGAGTTTTCCTCCTGATTCCCATTGACTCCAGTTTTGCTAGGGCTCCTTGATGCCATACTCGGTCAAATGCTGCCTTGATGTCAAGGGCAGTCACTCTCACCGCACCTCTTGAGTTCAGCTCTTTTGTCCAAGTTTGAACCAAGGCTGTAATGAGGTCTGGTGCTGAGTGGCCCTGGCGGAACCCAGACTGAGCGTCAGTGAGCAGGTTATTGCTAAGCAAGTGCCGCTTGATCGCACTGTCGATGACACCTTCCATCACTTTATTGATGATTGAGAGTAGACTGATGGGGCGGTAATTGGCCGGGTTGGATTTGTCCTGCTTTTTGTGTACAGGACATACCTGGGCAATTTTCCACATTGCCGGGTAGATACCAGTGTTGTAGCTGTACTGGAACAGCTTGGCTAGGGGCGTGGCTAGTTGGGGAGCACAGGTATTCAATATTATTGCTGGAAAGTTGTCAGGGCCCATAGCCTTTGCAGTATCCAGTGCCTTCAGTCGTTTCTTGATATCACGTGGAGTGAATCAAATTGGCTGAAGACTGGCATCTGTGATGCTGGGGACTTCAGGAGGAGGCCGAGATGCATCATCAACTCGGCACTTCTGGCTGATGATTGTTGCAAACGCTGCAAAAGCTTCAGTCTTATCTCTTGCACTGATGTGCTGGGCTCCCCCATCATTGAGGATGGGGATATTTGTGGAGCCACCTCCTCCAGTTAGTTGTTTAATTGTCTACCACCATTCATGGCTGGATGTGGCAGGATTGCAGAGCTTAGATCTGATCCATTGGTTGTGGGATCGCTTAGCTCTGTCTATCGCATGCTGCTTACGCAGTTTGGCATGCAAGTAGTCTTGGGTTGTAGCTTCACCAGATTGACACCTCATTTTGAGGTATGCCTGGTACTGCTCCTGCACTCTTCATTGAGCCAGGGTTCATCCCCTGGCTTGGTAATGGTAGAGTGGGGACTATGTCAAGCCATAAGGTTACAGATTGTGGTTGAGTACAATTCTGCTGCTGCTGATGGCCCACAGCACCTCATGGATGCCCAGTTTTGCATTGCGAGATCTGGTCAAAATCTATCCCATTTAGTACGGTGGTAGTGCCACACAACATGATGGAGGGTATCTGCAATGTGAAGACGGTACTTTGTCTCCGCAAAGACTGTGCAGTGGTCACGCCTATCAATACTGTCATGGACAGGTGCATCTGTGGCAGGAAGATTGGTGAGGACAAGCTTAAGTATATTTTTCCCTCTTGTTGGTTCCCTCACCCCTTGCCGCAGAGCCAGTCTAGCAGCTATGTCCTTTAGGACATGGCCAGCTCGGTCAGTCATGGTGCTACCGAGCCACTCTTGGTGAAGGACATTGAAGTCCCCACCCAGAGTACATTCTGTGCCCTTGCCACCCTCAGTGCTGCTCAACATGGAGGAGTACTGATTTAGCAGTAGGTGGTAATCAGCAGGAGGTTTCCTTGCCCATGTTTGACCTGATGCCATGAGACTTCATGGGGTTCAGAGTTAATGTTGAGGACTCCTAGGGAAACTCCCTCCCGGCTGTATACCACTGTGCCGGGTCTGTCCTGACGGTATGACGGACATGCCCAAGGATGGCAATGGTGGTGTCTGGGAGATTATTGTTAAGGTATGATTTTGTGAGTATGATTATGTCAGGCTGTAGCTTGTCAAGTCTGTTGGACAGCTCTCCCAACTTTGGCACAAGCCCCCAGATGTTAGTAAGAAGGACTTTGCAGGGTCGACAGGGCTAGCTTTGCCATTGTTGTTTCCGGTGTCTGGGTCGATGCCGGGTGGTCCGTCTGGTTTTATTCCTTATTGACTTTGTTGCGGTTAGATACAACTGAGTGGTTTGCTCGGCCCTTTCCGAGGGCATGTAAGAGTCAACTACATTGCGATGCGTCTGGAGTCACATGTAGACCAGATCAGGTAAGGACAGCAGCTTTCTTTCCCTGCAGGACATTAGTGAACCAGATGGGTTTTTACAACAAATGACAATGGTTTCATTGGACTAGCTTTTTAATTCCATATTTTTATTAGTTGAATTCAAATTCCACCTTCTGCCATGGTCAGATTCAAACCCATGTCCGCAGAACAAGACCCTGGGTTTCAGGGTTCCTAGTCCAGTGATAATACCACTGCGCCACCGCCTCCCCTCATGCACGTGCAGTCATCAAAAATGAGAGTGGTATGGAGCTCTCACTGAGGCTGAACGCAGGATGTCATTGAGCCTTTTTTGGCACTGCACCTAGTTCCGGTGGGTGACCCCATGGCTGCGGACCTCCTCTGTGATCTCCGTCCAGGCTCGCTTGGTTACGCAGGAGGACCACTTCTAGTCATCGCTGGGGTCGAGAAGCTCCCGCCTTTCCCTTGCAGCCTGGAGGAGAATCTGCAGGGAGGCATCACTGAACTGTGGGGCCAGTCCGTGTCTTGCCTCGGCGTTCCTGTGCTGTTCTCTTCGGGGTTTAGGGGATCCAGGAATCAGTCCAGCAACATTTTCACCAATCAAATGAAAGCTGCCATTGATTCTAAGGCAGGAGTGAATGCAGGGCTGGCAGACTTTTAAATATGGCACCAACACCTGCTCCGGAGTCATGTGATGCCGTAATTGGCAACATGATTGTTGGAGGCCCACGTCTGCAGTATGCAAAATGGCCGCCCGCCACATTATCTCGGTGTGGTGGCTGCCCATGTGACAGACAGGAACGGTGCTCATTTCTGGGCCCAATATTAACTGGACCAAATCTGTGATGTGGAAAATTAAAGTGGAGAGGCAGAAATGAGAAACTCCACGTAGGTGGTGGGATAGGGCAGTGGTAAAGATAAATGGGTGAGTAGGCCCGTGTATCAATGGTGACTTGGAGCATTGGGTTGGAAACCCAGTGGGGGTGAAAGGAAGAGGAGAGGCCTAAGGCATGCTGCAGGCCTACGGATGATAAATAAGAGGTCATTCATAAATATACTAAATTTAACTAAATATAAAATAAGTGAAACGTACCTGTAACCCAACCTTGAGGAATGGATGGAGTTTGTCGTAGTTGCAATGCCTCCACGTATCCATGGTTTAGAATTAGAACATTACAGCGCAGTACAGGCCCTTCGGCCCTCGATGTTGCGCCGACCTGCGAAACCATCTGACCTACACTATTCCATTTTCATCCATATGTCTATCCAATGACCACTTAAATGCCCTTAAAGTTGGAGAGTCTACTACTGTTGCAGGCAGGGTGTTCCACGCCCCTACTACTCTCTGAGTAAAGAAACTACCTCTAACATCTGTCCTATATCTATCACCCCTCAACTTAAAGCTATGTCCCCTCGTGTTTGCCATCACCATCCGAGGAAAAAGACTCTCACTATCCACCCTATCTAACCCTCTGATTATCTTATATGTCGCTATTAAGTCACCTCGCCTCCTCCTTCTCTCCAACGAAAACAACCTCAAGTCCCTCAGCCTTTCCTCGTAAGACCTTCCCTCCATACCAGGCAACATCCTAGTAAATCTCCTCTGCACCCTTTCCAAAGCTTCCACATCCTTCCTATAATGCGGTGACCAGAACTGCACTCAATACTCCAGGTGCGGTCTCACCAGAGTTTTGTACAGCTGCAGCATGACCTCGTGGCTCCAAAACTCAATCCCCCTACTAATAAAAGCTAACGCACCATATGCCTTCTTAACAGCCCTATTAACCTGGGTGGCAACTTTCAGGGATTTATGTACCTGGACACCAAGATCTCTCTGTTCATCTACACTACCAAGAATCTTCCCATTAGCCCAGTACTCTGCATTCCTGTTATCCCTTTCAAAGTGAATCACCTCACACTTTTCCGCATTAAACTCCATTTGCCATCTCTCAGTCCAGCTCTGCAGCCTATCTATGTCCCTCTGTACCCTACAACATCCTTCGGCACTATCCACAATTGAAAGTTAAATAAATATAGCTGCTTACTAAATGGATGAGAGATTACATCCAAGCATGATACCTACCAGTCACACCATAGTCATGATGCAAATGGTTATGACTCAAAATTGTGACAAGAGGAATAAGAAAAAACATTTACAGGAAACGTGCACCATCCACAAATCTTTGAATATATTATTGAAAAATAAGCAGAGAATGGCTGCTTGTATGCAACAGCACCATGCCTTGGATTTCTTGCAGCATTGCTCTGGGCAATCTGGTGGATATGCTGGTGTGAAACGTGGGTGGTCAAGTGCTGATGGAAAACCTACATCATGCTCACAGCAGGAGCACGGGAACAATAAGTGAGCACAATGGCAGAAGAGCCAGCGATAGAGCAGATTTAACAGCTCGGGATAAAGTAAACAAATAAGGAGAAAGGGAGCGTTCAGTAACATTCCACCTGATTAGTCAAGATTGCAGTGTAGCTGTTGAAGAAACAAAAGTGAATGGTTCCACACTCTGCGACATTTCATTGCTTAAGCTTTTGGCACCTGTCTGATGGATATTTTCTCATCGTTTATTCTTCTATGTTCTCATAGCATGACTTGTATGTTACGTACTGAGTTGGATTTTAAGAAAACACTGCTAAACCAATGGCTACTTATAATCAGACTTAATTGGAACAGCTCATGCAACTGCCCAAGCCCACAGCACATTGACAGACATGCCAAACCCACCATCTCATAAATCAAGGGACAAACTCTTAAAAACAATTGAGATTTGGTATAAAAATCATGAGTTGCTACTTTTTTTCAAATATAATCCAATATAAATGGACAGTAGGGTTATCAACCTCATTAGTGGCTTATTTACTCTGAAACAGGTCAGAGTTCTGTACAAAAAATGTTTTTAACAATTCCACTTGTTATCCTTGCATGCATTCCCCACCATTTCCACAGCAGCCAAGGGAGCTAAATTACCAATTAATGCCAGGACTGTGATGTGATTCCAGCCCTACGAGGAACCAGGGCTCCAGGAGCCCCAAGGTCATTGTATCTACGCTGAATTAAAGCCCATGTTCCAAAGTTAACCAACCAATGCCTAACCCATTGCACAAACCAGCTCTCCACCTCTTGCACTTCAAAAGCTCTGCTGTCTGAGCAGAGATAAGTCCCCAAAATTAAATCTAAAATAGGATAGATGGAATGCTCCAGACTCAATGGGCAGGATTTTATTCTGCCCTTAGAGACGGGAACAGAGGCAGGGGGGCAAACAAAGTGACAAGGGAGCGCTGTTCCTAACTTGCCCAGGTCTCCTGCCATTTTGTCTGGGCTGGGGAAAGCCAAGGACAGCCTTCCTGCCCTTGGTCAATTGAGGCCGTTCAGTTGCCAATTAATGGCTACATAAGGGCCTCTTTCCCCTCTGTTCCGACTTTATTGAAGGCAATGGGGTCTGTCGCTGCACGGAGATATTGCCAGGGTGGCATCCTAGTGGCCTCGGGGTTGGGAGGCCCTCTTTTGGGGGCAATCCAGATCGCCCAGAGGTCCCTCCCCCATCGGCGATGACCACCCCCGCCCCCCACCACCACAGGACAGCATCCCCCCCCACCACCCTCACTAACTCCCCTCGTCACTGAGCCTGCCTGAATGTTCCCAGTGACACTGACCCCTTACCTGTCTTGGGGTATCCTCCTTCTTTAGTACTGCAGGACCTCGTGCAGTACCAGCAGTGGCCACCACTCCCAGTGGCACTGCTGTACTGCAGAGCTGTCGGCCTTCCGACTGGCTAGCAGCTCTGAAGATAAGATCACGTCCTTTAAAGGGACAGCATTCCCAACAGCGGGCAGTTAATTGGCTTCCTGCCATTAAATTGCAACAGGGGTCCAGCAAAGTGCCATAGCGGGCTCCTCCCCTGTGTATGGCCTGCTGCCGGGAACCCCATCACTGGCATAAAATCCTGTCCAATGGGTCTCACTCATTCTCCTATGTTGATGAATCCCACTCTTTAGAATAAGCACAGCTTCACAGAGTTAACTGGGCCTTGCTGTCTTTAACAAGAACTCTCACTAAGATGAAGGCCTCTTTCCCCCAAACCTCTCCCCCAAAACCAGTAGCTAACCCTGGGGTACAATTCTTGGAACAAGCTGCTACTTGAGGCCGAGACACAGACACCAACCTGGACTTTCGTCCACCCTCCCCCACCCCCGCTGACTTCAAGAGCCAAGATCTCGCAGACCGCTAATAACAGCCGCTGGCCCATGCTCTCTCTCCCATCCCTGGGCCGACATCGGCATGATGTGGGAATTGCCTCCTTAAGGTGTTGCATCATTCTACCTAATCCTGAACTGAGAAAAACGAATACTACCGAGGCTAGCAGTTTGAACTGTCAATGGTGATGCAATGGAAATCAGGAATGTGCAAAGGCCGGAATCGAAGGATTGCGGAGATGTCAGAGTGTTATAGGGCTGGTGAAGGTTAGAGATAGGGAGGAGTGAGGGCATGGAGGCAGTTGAAAACAAGAATGTGTATTTTAAAATTGAAACATTGCCAGACCGAAAGCCAATGTAGGTCAGATGAGTCACAAGAAGTAAAAGGAAATGAGATAGGTGAAAAATGAAAAACCAAACTTTGGCGTCAGAGAATGATTAGAATATGAAATGTGTGAGTTTATAGTAAATATAATGCTTGACCATCACTGACAAATCCTTGAATGTATATCAACAAGACAAGAACCAGACAAACCAGGAATAGTATTTTGCAATGTTTTGTGGTATTTGTAGTTTACTCACAAGAATGAATGGTAAATATCAGGGGAAAGTGATTTATTCTGTAAAGAATGAAATATTTCAGCAAACAGGTGTGGCAGAAACTAAGTTAAAAACATGGCTAGCAAGTAAGATCATGCCCGGGTAATACTACCATAAAACTTCAAATGCAATGTCTCTAGAACAATAATGGCCACACTTCAAAATGAATTCAATAACTGCAAAGTGTTTTGGGAGATCCCGAGAATCTGACCAGTGCTAGATAAAAGTGCCAGCTTGTAAATTCGACACTGGATCCCTGAATTTTGTATCATGATTTGCCATGCCTGAACTGCGCCAGAAGTAATCCGGAAGCCAGATTCGCTCAGGCGACCTTTAGTCACCTGGGATGCCCATCTGAAAAAGGCGTTATGCTCCTTAAATATGCAAACCAAGGTCCTAGGCCAGTTTCGGATTTGAATGTGAAATCCAGGTACAAATGGGAAGCGTGTGCAGCAAACTCCTCCTAGTTGTACCAGGCTAAGAGCAGCCGGAGCTGTGATCATTTTTTTTCTCAAGTATATACTTCGTTCATAACATTTGTAAAAATACATTACATAACAGTTCAAATTTGACATCACATGAAGTGCCATATGGATCAGTTTCTTTCAATACAGTACATGAGGTGCCTCACTACACTTATAGGTTATAGGTTATATTTACAATGCACATTTTCATTTCATGTCAAACATTCTCTGGCGCATACAGCCCGAGGGGTTTTAAACAGGTTCTAGCCCCTCGGTATACTGTGGCAGGTGGGTCTTACATAACGGCCTTTCCCCATTGAGCATTTGCAGCGGCTGCCCCAAGCTTTAGGGCGTCTCTCAGAAGGTATTCCTGGACCTTGGAATGTGCCAGTCTATAACACTTCGTCGTTGACAGCTCTTTGCACTTGAAGACTAGCAAGTTTCAGGCAGACTCAAGAGTGTCTTTCACTGAGTTGACGGACCTCCAGCAACAGTTGATGTTTATCTCAGTGTGCGTCCCTGGGAACAGCCCGTAGTGCACAGCCTCCTATGTTACAGAGCTGGTTGGGATGAACCTCGACAAAAACCACTGAATCTCTTTACAGACTTGCTTTGCAAAGGCACATTCCAAAAGGGGGTGGATGACAGTCTCTTACCCACTGCAGCTGCCTCGGGGGCAGCGTGCAGAGGCTGTGAGACTCAGGGCATGCAGAAGAATCTGATGGGGAGAGCCCTTCTCACCACCAGCCAAGCTATGTCTTGGTGCTCATTTGAAAGTTCAGGCAATGAGGCATTCTGCCAAATGAGTTTGACAGTCTTCTCGGAAATCATCCGACAGGATCCACCATCTCCTTTCCCCACAGGGCCTTGAAGACGCTATGTGCGGACCACTGCCTGATGGACTACTGGTCAAATGTGTTTTACTGTATAAACTTTTCCATGAGGGCAGTGGTTTGGCACCATCCAACTGAATGGTTCACAGCACCTCAGTACATAGTGACACTTGGTGATTTCATACCGGAGGTCTACGCACAGCTTGATGCAGCCATACACAAAGGCGGCCATCAGGATGAATGTCGGGTTGTTCTTTCCCTATTTATTTTGAGGTTTGAGCAGGGTGTCCCTGCGGACATGGTCCATTTTTGATCTCAAGATAAAGCGGAAGATGGCTCAGGTGACCGCCATGGTGCAGGAGTGGTGTATGGGCCAAACCTGTGCCACGTATAGCAACAGCGAGAGTGCCTCGCACCTGATGACCAGGTTCTTACCCATAGTGGAGAGGGAGCCACGCTCCCAGAAGACCAGTTTCTGTTTCACCATGCCTGCTCGCTCCTTCCAGTTTTTGGTGCACGCCCCGGCCCTTCTGAACCATATCCCCAGCACCTTCAGGTAGTCTAACCTGACGGTGAAGGGGACAAAGGATTGGTTGGCCCAATTCCCAAAGCACACGGCCTCCCTCTTGCCATGATTTACTTTGGCTCTCGAGGCCAGTTTGAACTGGTCACAGACGTTCATCAGTCTGCGCGAACAGACAACGGATCCAAGCAGAAGACAGCAATGTCGTCCATGTACAGGGAGGCTTTGACCTGAGTGCCTCCGCTGTCTGGGACTGTCACCCCTCTTATGCCCACATCCTTCATAATGGACTCAGCAAAAAGTTTGATACAGCAAACAAACAAGACAGGGGAGAGAGAACAGCCCTGCCTGACTCCAGGTTTGATTGGAAAACTTTCTGATTCCCACCCATTAATTGAGACTGCGCTACTGATGTTTGTGTAGAGCAGTTGGATCCAGTCGCAGATTCCCTCCCCAAACCCCATTTTGGAGAGCACGTCCATCATGTAGATGTGCAATATCCTGTCTAGGGTGTCTCCTGGTCTAAGCTGATAAGGCTGGTGTCTATCCTCCTGTCCCATACATAGGCGATCGTATCCCTTAGTAGCGCGAGGCTATCAGAGTACTTCCTGCCAGCTATGGTGTTGCTCTGATCAGAGTGAAACACCAACTCCAGAGCAGACGACCCAACTGGCGATGATTTTGGACAGAATTTTACAGAACACATTAAGCAGTGAGATGAGCCGCCAATTTCAGATTTCTGCCCTCTCCTCCTTCCACTTGTAGATGAGGGTGATGATGCCTTTCCTCAAGGATTCTAACATGCTGCCAGCCAGAAGCATACTCTCGTACACTTCCAGCAGGTCTCGGCCAATTCAATCCCACAGAGTCGAAAACAACCTGACCAGTAAGTCGTCACTTCCAGAAGTTTTACACGTCTCAAAGGACATGACGGCCTTTGTCAGCTCGTCCAGAGTTAGTGGTTTGTTCAGATTCTCCCGTGTACTGTCATCTAAGACCTCCGTGATAGAGTACAGGAAGGACTGGGAGGTAAAGGCCTGTTCGGGTCTGCAAATGAGACCTGACGCGAGTCTGACAGAACCCCATCCGACCCCAAGCCCGACACAGCCCGAGTCCCGTCATTTCTTCCCACGCCCGACCCGACCATCAGTTAACTTACAAAGAACAAAAAACAAAGAACAGTACAGCACAGTAACAGGCCATTCAGTCCTCCAAGCCTTCACCGATCTTGATGCCTGCCTAAACTAAAACCTTCTGCTCTTCCGGGGTCCGTATCCCTCTATTCCCATCCTATCCATGTATTTGTCAAGATGCCTCTTAAACGTCTCTATGGTACCTGCTTCCACCACCTCCCCCGGCAACACGTTCCAGGCACTCACCACCCTCTGTGTAAAAAACTTGCCTCGCACATCCCCTCTAAACTTTGCCCCTCGCACCTTAAACCTATGTCCCCTAGTAACTGACTCTTCCACCCTGGGAAAAAGCTTCTGACTATCCACTCTGTCCATGCCGCTTAAAACTTTGTAAACCTCTATCATGTCGCCCCTCCACCTCCGTCGTTCCAGTGAAAACAATCCGAGTTTTTCCAACATCTCCTCATAGCTAATGCCCTCCAGACCAGGCAACATCCTGGTAAACCTCCTCTGTACCCTCTCCAAAGCCTCCACGTCCTTCTGGCAGTGTGGCGACCAGAATTGCACGCAATATTCTAAGTGTGGCCGAACTAAAGTTCTGTACAGCTGCAGCAGGACTTGCCTATTTTTATGCTCTATGCCCCGACCGATGAAGGCAAGCATGCCGTATGCATTCTTGACTACCTTATCCACCTGCGTTGCCACTTTCAGTGACCTGTGGACCTGTACGCCCAGATCTCTCTGCCTGTCAATACTCCTAAGGGTTCTGCCATTTACTGTATACCTCCCACCTGCATTAGACCTTCCAAAATGCATTACCTCACATTTGTCCGGATTAAACTCCATCTGCCATTTCTCTGCCCAAGTCTCCAACCGATCTATATCCTGCTGTATCCTCTGACAATCCTCATCACTGTCGCAACTCCACCAACCTTTGTGTCGTCTGCAAACTTACTAATCAGACCAGCTACATTTTCCTCCAAATTATTTATATATACTACAAAGAGCAAGGGTCCCAGCACTGATCCCTGCGGAACACCACTAGTCACATTCCTCCATTCAAAAAAGCACCCTTCCACTGTTGCCCTCTGTCTTCTATGACAGAGCCAGTTCTGTATCCATCTTGCCAGCTCACCTCTGATCCCATGTGACTTCACTTTTTGTATCAGTCTGCCATGAGGGACCTTGTCAAAGGCTTTACTGAAGTCCATATAGATAACATCCACTGCCCTTCCTTCATCAATCATCTTTGTCACTTCCTCAAAAAACTCAATCAAATTAGTGAGATACGACCTCCCCTTCACAAAACCATGCTGCCTCTCACTAATAAGTCCATTTGTTTCCAAATGGGAGTAAATCCTGTCCCGAAGGATCCTCTCTAATAATTTCCCGACCACTGACGTAAGGCTCACCGGCCTATAATTTCCTGGATTATCCTTGCTACCCTTCTTAAACAAAGGAACAACATTGGCTATTCTCCAGTCCTCTGGGACCTCACCTGTAGCCAATGAAGATGCAAAGATTTCTATCAAGGCCCCAGCAATTTCGTCCCTTGCCTCCCTCAGTATTCTGGGGTAGATCCCATCAGGCCCTGGGGACTTATCTACCTTAATGCTTTGCAAGACACCCAACACCTCCTCCTTTTTGATAATGAGATGACTGAGACTATCTACACTCCCTTCCCTAGGCTCAGCATCCACCAAGTCCTTCTCCTTGGTGAATACTGATGCAAAGTACTCATTTAGTACCTCGCCCATTTCCTCTGGCTCCACACATAGATTCCCTTCTGAATTAGAATTAGAATTAGAATTAGAACTTTTTTTTTAGAACATTACAGCGCAGTACAGGCCCTTCGGCCCTCGATGTTGCGCCGACCTGTGAAACCATCTGACATACACTATTCCATTTTCATCCATGTGTCTATGCAATGTCCACTTAAATGCCCTTAAAGTTGGCGAATCTACTACTGCTGCAGGCAGGGCGTTCCACGCCCTTACTACTCTCTGAGTAAAGAAACTACCTCTCACATCTGTCCTATATCTATCACCCCTCAACTTGAAGCTATGTCCCCTCGTGTTTGCCATCACCATCCGAGGAAAAAGACGCTCACTATCCACCCTATCGAACCCTCTGATTATCTTATATGTCTCTATTAAGTCACCTCTCCTCCTCCTTCTCTCCAACGAAAACAACCTCAAGTCCCTCAGCCTTTCCTCGTAAGACCTTCCCTCCATACCAGGCAACATCCTAGTAAATCTCCTCTGCACCCTTTCCATAGCTTCCACATCCTTCCTATAATGCGGTGACCAGAACTGCACGCAATACTCCAGGTGCGGTCTCACCAGGGTTTTGTACAGCTGCAGCATGACCTCGTGGCTCCGAAACTCGACCCCCCTACTAATAAAAGCTAACACACCATATGCCTTCTTAACAGCCCTATTAACCTGGTTAGCAACCTTCAGGGATTTATGCACCTGGACACCTGAGTGGGCCAACCCTTTCCCTGGTTACCCTCTTGCTCTTTATATACGTATAAAAAGCCTTGGGATTTTCCTTAATCCTGTTTGCCAATGACTTCTCATAACCCCTTTTAGCCCTCCTGACTCCTTGCTTAATTTCCTTCCTACTGTCTTTATATTCCTCAAGGGATTTGTCTGTTCCTAGCTTCCAGCCCTTACGAATGCTTCCTTTTTCTTTTTGACGAGGCTCACAATATCCCGCTTTATCCAAGGCTCCCGAAACTTGCCAAACTTATCCTTCTTCCTCACAGGAACATGCTGGTCCTGGATGCTAATCAACTGATGTTTGAAAGACTCCCACATGTCAGATGTTGATTTACCCTCAAACAGCCGTCCCCAATCTAAATTCTTCAGTACCTGCCTAATATTGTTATAATTAGCCTTTCCCCAATTTAGCACCTTCACCCGAGGACTACTCTTATCCTTATCCACAACTACCTTAAAACTTATGGAATTATGGTCACTGTTCCCGAAATGCTACCCCACTGAAACTTCGACCACCTGGCCGGGCTCATTCCCCAATACCAGGTCCAGTACGGCCCCATCCCTAGTTGGCCTATCTACGTATTGTTTCAAGAAGCCCTCCTGGATGCTCCTTACAAATTCTGCCCCATCCAAGCCCCTAGCATTAAGTGAGTCCCAGTCAATATCGGGGAAGTAAAAATCACCCATCACTACAACCCTGTTACCTTTAAATCTTTCCAAAATCTGTCTACATATCTGCTCCTCTACCTCCCGCTGGCTGTTGGGAGGCCTGTAGTAAACCCCCAACATCGTGACTGCACCCTTCCTATTCCTGAGCTCCACCCATATTGCCTTCCGTTTTTCACTTTGTACCTTACCTGCACATGCTTAAAATAACTGTAACAAAACCACTTCTAAACTCCAAAAAGTAAATTAACATTAGAGTCACTTACCTGAGGTGGTGAGAGAGCGCGTCCAACCCGGCACGACCTGACCCGAGCCCGAATGCCGGACCCGGATGTGTGACCTGACCCGAACCCAACAAATGTCGTCGGGTCCCATCGGGTTCGGGTCGGGTAGGCCATGCTGTCTGTGGGCTTCACGACATACAGCCCAGTGTTAAAGGATTTGCTGATCCTTAGTATGTCGGGCTGCGATGACGTTAGTGCCATCCGCTTCCTTCAGACTACTGAATCAACAATTTTTTTCTTCCCAAAATATACTTTATTCATAAAAATCTGTAAAAATTACATTCCCAAACAGTTTAAAACAGCATCGTCAAAAAATACAAACAGTGCAAAGGTGATCAGTTTCCTTCTATACAATCATGAGTTGCCTCACAACCCTTCCATTTCATTGTCATGCCATATACATTTTCACATTTACAGCACACAAAATTTCTCCGATACAGTTCAAGGGGTTTCCCATGGATCCAGCCCCTCAGTTCAGCTTGGTGGGGGTCCTTACACTGTGATCTTTCCCCATTAAGCCTTTGCTGCGGCTGCCCCAAGCTTTAGTGCGTCCCTCAGCACGTCGTCCTGGACCTTGGAATGTGCCAGTCTGCAACATTCGGTGGTGGACAACTCTTTGCGCTGGAAGACCAGCAAGTTTCGGGCAGACCAAAGGGCGTCTTTCACCGAATTGATAGTCCTCCAGCAGCAGTTGATGTTTGTCTCGGTGCGCGTCCCCGGGAACAGCCCGTAGAGCACAGACTCCTGTGTTACAGAGCTGCTTGGGATGAACCTCAACAAAAACCACTGCATCTCTTTCCACACCTGCTTTGCAAAGACACATTCCAGGAGGAGGTGGGCAACCGTCTCTTCCCCACCACAGCCACCGCGGGGGCATTGTGTGGAGGGAGCGAGACTTCGGGCGTGCATGAAGGATCTGACGGGGAGGGCCCTTCTCACCACCAGCCAAGCTACATCTTGATGCTTGTTTGAAAGTTCTGGTGATGAGGCATTCCGCCAAATGACTTTGACGGTCTGCTCGGGGAACCATCCGACAGGATCCACCGTTTCCTTTTCCCGTAGGGCCTTGAGGACATTCCGTGCAGACCACTGCCTGATGGATCGGTGGTCAAAGGTGTTTTCCCGCAGAAACTGCTCCACGAAGGATAGGTGGTACGGCACGGTCCAACTGCATGGAGCGTTCCACGGCAATGTGACCAGGCCCATCCTTCGCAACACCGGGGACAGATAGAACCTCAGCACGTACTGACACTTGGAGTTTGCGTACTGGGGATCTACACACAGCTTGATGCAGCCGCACATGAATCAACAATGAAGGGATCGCAGGAGGCTGCTTAAACAAAAGTCACTTTTTACTTTAATGTACTCAGGAGAAGAAGGAGTGCTCCTGCTCATCCCATAAATACTCCAGCCCATATAATGCTTTCCCCGGAATCACGTCTCCCCAAGACCCAAACTGCCACTGAGCTCAGGATAGGAGCGAGCCGATTCTCATTGCCCCCCACGTCCCTGACCGGCAAGCTGCAACTGGGCATCTATTTGGTGTCCACAGCTCATCTGCATCATTTAAATGAAGCCCAAAGCCAGATTTGACTCAGGTCTAAGAGCTGTCACTCACTGTGTTTTGGGCACAAGCCAAATTTCTACCCCGAGCATTCTTTTTTCTCCCCCCTCTCTTTATTTCTTGACATTCCCTGTTCCAGAAGAAATAGTTTGAATTTCCTAAGACTCATCTCCTGACCATAGTTTCTCATCCCTGATCTCATCCTAATATTAACATTGTGTACTTGCTAACGTGCTTTCCATAAGGCATTACCTAAAAGTGCAGACAGTACTTTTAAAAGTGACCAAATCATTGTATCATTTCTTCAATACTGTAGTACTCTGTATCACTGTTTATATAACCCGACAGGAACTGACATCAAACCACGGTGTGAGTAAATCTGTAGAAATGGAACCTCCTTCATCGTTTCAAACTGTGAACTAACTCAGACAAATAACACTTACCTTGAGTATTGATGGTCTTGGGGATTGGCAACTGGCCTGAGTGTTTGAAGGCACAGGCCACCTCTAAGCTTGAGTTCAAACTGCTCAATTTCGGTTGAGGGGTGTGGTATTACATTTCAACAGGAAATAATTTTGCTGCCTTTTAAGGAGCATCTGCAAAGTTCCTCGCCTTGTCCCAAAGGCACAAAATTGAAAAGAGATGTTTCCTTTTATTTACTTTATTTGAATGAAAGGGCAATTTACCCTGCCTTCCCCCACACCCCACCTCTTTACAGGAACTCTTGTTAATTATTGCCTGACTGTACTCTGGGTTAGTCACTATTTACAACATGGAGCTAATTGACGAGTCAATGCAACCATTTGTGTGCATTGAATTCATCCAAAAACATTGCCACTTACTTTAGAATTAGCAACTGCACTAGATCCAACACAGAAAGCACATTCAACCCTTCAAAAGGGTGAAGGGTGGCTTATTGGAATAATGAAGGAAAAAATGTCCCTGGTAAAATACACGGCACCACTGGGCTGAGTAGAGCAAACTGTACGTTGTATCTAACACCCACTGTACTTGGACTAGGAGTGTTTGATGGGACAGTGTACAGAGAGCTTTACTCTGTATCTAATCAACACTGTACCTGGACTGGGAGTATTTGATGCAACAGTGAAGAGGGAGCTTTATATCTAATCTGCGCTGAACCCGGACTAGGAATGTTTGATGGGACAGTGTAGAGGGAGCTCTGCTCTGAATCTAACTCATGCTGAATCCGGACTGGGAGTGTTTGCTAAAGCAGTGTGAAGGGAGCTTTGCTCTGTATCAAATCCACACTGTATCCAGTCTAGGAATGTTTGATGGGACAGTGTAGAGGGAGCTTTACTCTTTATCTAACCCACACTGAACCCAGACTGGGAATGTCTGATGGGGCAGTCTACCCCTACCGTGGCCAAGCTGTTGTTTTCTTATCAGGATCATGCATTCAAATTTTCAATTAAACTGTTTCTGACTTATTTTTCAAATATAACAATCTTACAAATTATTTTTTTTTCCATTAATGCTTGTAAATACCCATGATGTACCTGATTAGAGTATTTGATATGTAGAGGCAGCTTTACCCTGCATCTATCCCATGGTGTAATTGACCTAGGAGCGCTTGATGTGCACAAAAAGTTTTGTTATGTTTCTAATCTATGCTGTAGTATTTGATGAGACAGCCTTACTCTGCAGCAAACTCATCCTGAAACTGACCTGGGGGTGTTAACCAAAGCTATGCCACACGTCAGAGTACCTGACACTGACAATGGGAACAAGCAGAGTCTGGTATCGTTCACTGGATCTGTGCAATCTGCATAGAAACAAGTAAAATTTCAATCAGAGTCCTCTACGCTTCATATCATTGTGGAATTTTGAGATGATCCCTAGTGACAGTCTGAACTGGAAGCACAGCACACAGCTGAAAAAACGTTTCACACAAATCAGAGAAGTGCTTTTCTTTCTGAATTTAAACTTAACATTTTACATCACGAGTTCCAATAATCCCTTCAAACTGCTCAGTATTAAAGGAAATTCAGTTCCTGCAATATCTGAAAAATGGGAGGTTCTGCTTCAGTGAAAGAAACAAACAATGAGTCACATTGGCATTGTGTCCCGCCAATACGCATTGACTATAGGCAGTGTCAGAAGCTTTACCCAATGTAAAATATGACAGCAAGAGTTGTATGCAAATTCTCCGTCTCTCCCTTGGGGATATATGTCTGTCCCTTGTCGGGGATATATATTGGTTTACTGATTAGGAACAGTCTATCCCTCTTCAGGGATATATATATTTGTATACTGATTCAGAACAGTTTGTCCCTCTTCAGGGATATATACATATTTGTAATACTGATTAGGAACGGTCTGTCCCTCTTCAGGGATATATATTTGTATACTGATTGGGTTCAGTTTGTCTCACCCTCAGGCATATATTTGTATATTGATTAGCTTTTCTCAATCTGTCTCCCTCAAGGAGTTATCTGTAAATTAACTCGTGCCTCTACATCCCCCCTTCCCCAGGGAGAAACCTGTACTTTGACTGTCTCTCTGTCTCCCTCCCTTAGTGAGATATCTACATACTGTATGATATATCTTAGTCTCTGTCCCTCAGAGGGATTAATGACCTTTTTCGCCCTTCATGAAATACTTACATACTATTCAGTGCCTCTCAGTCCCTCTGTCCCAGGGACAAATGTGAACATCGAGGATTGTCTCTCAGGCCTCCCGCAGCAAGGACAAAAGTGTACACTGAGTAGTGTCGCTCAGTCCCCTTCCCTTAGTGAGACACTTATATTTCAGTGTGCCTCCTCAGGGAGCATGCCTTGTACACTGGCTGGTTTCTCTTCCTTCTGAGTCAGCATAGGTCACAGGATCATTAACAACAGTGACTTGCATTTATGCAGTGCCTTTAATGCAGTAAAATGTCCTAAGGTGCTTCACAGGAGTGAAAAATTTGACACCAAACCATGAAAGGGGTTATGAGCCCAGATGACCCAAAGCTTGGTCAAAGAGGTAGGTTTTAAAGAGGAAAGAGAGAAAGGGAGGCAGAGAGGTTTAGGGTGGGAATTCCAGAGCTTTGGGCCTTGGTAGCTGAAGGCACTGCCGACAATGGTGGAGTGATTAAAATCAGGAATGTTCAAGAGGCCTGAATTGGAGGAGTGCAAAGGTTGTGAAGCTGAAGGAGATTACAGAGATAGGATAGGGTGATACCATGGAAGGATTTGAAAACAAGGATGAGAATTTTAAAATTGAGGTTTTGCTTAAGCGAGAGCCAATGCAGGTCAGTGAGGACAGGGCTGATGGGTGAATGGAATTTAGTGCGTTAGGATACAAACAGCAGAGTTTTGGATGACCTCAGGTTTATAGACGGTAGAATGCAGGAGGCCAAAGAACAAAGAACAGAACTGCACAGGAACAGGCCATTCGGCCCTCCAAGCCTGCGCCGATCTTGATGCCTGCCGAAACTAACACCTTCTGCACTTCCGGGGCCCATATCCCTCTATTCCCTTCCTATTCATATATTTGTCAAGATGTCTCTTAAACGTCGCTATCGTATCTGCTTCCACCACCTCCCCTGGCAGCAGGTTCCAGGCACTCACCACCCTCTGTGTAAAAAACTTGCCTCGCACATCCCCTCTAAACTTTGCCCCTCGCACCTTAAACCTATGTCCCCTAGTAACTGACTCTTCCACCCTGGGAAAAAGCTTCTGACTATCCACTCTGTCCACGCCGCTCATAACTTTGTAAACCTCTATCATGTCGCCCCTCCACCTCCGTCGTTCCAGTGAAAACAATCCGAGTTTTTCCAACATCTCCTCATAGCTAATGCCCTCCAGACCAGGCAACATCCTGGTAAACCTCCTCTGTACCCTCTCCAAAGCCTCCACGTCCTTCTGGTAGTGTGGCGACCAGAATTGCACGCAATATTCTAAGTGTGGCCTAACTAAAGTTCTGTACAGCTGCAGCATGACTTGCCTATTTTTATACTCTATGCCCCGACCGATGAAGGCAAGCATGCCGAATGCCTTCTTAACTACCATATCCACCTGCGTTGCCACTTTCAGTGACCTGTGGACCTGTACGCCCAGATCTCTCTGCCTGTCAATACTCCTAAGGGTTCTGCCATTTACTGTATACCTCCCACCTGCATTAGACCTTCCAAAATGCATTACCTCACATTTGTCCGGATTAAACTCCATCTGCCATTTCTCCGCCCAAGTCTCCAACCGATCTATATCCTGCTGTATCCTCTGACAATCCTCATCATTATCCGCAACTCAACCAACCTTTGTGTCGTCTGCAAACTTACTAATCAGACCAGCTACATTTTCCTCCAAATCATTTATATATACTACAAACAGCAAAGGTCTCAGCATTGATCCCTGCGGAACACCACTAGTCACATCCCTCTATTCAGAAAAACACCCATCCACTGTTACCCTCTGTCTTCTGTGACCGAGCCAGTTCTGTATCCATCTTGCCAGCTCACCTCTGATCCCGTGTGACTTCACCTTTTGCACCAGTCTGCCATGCGGGACCTTGTCAAAGGCTTTACAAAAGTCCATATCGACAACATCCACTGCCCTTCCCTCATCAATCATCTTCGTCACTTCCTCAAAAAACTCAATCAAATTAGTGAGACATGACCTCCCCTTCACAAAACCATGCTGTCTCTCGCTAATAAGTTTGTTTGTTTCCAAATGGGAGTAAATCCTGTCCCGAAGAATCCTCTCTAATAGTTTCCCTACCACTGATGTAAGGCTCACCGCCCTATAATTTCCTGGATTATCCTTGCCACCCTTCTTAAACAAAGGAACAACATTGGCTATTCTCCAGTCCTCTGGGACCTCACCTGTAGCCAATGAGGATGCAAAGATTTCCGCCAAGGCCCCAGCAATTTCTTCCCTTGCCTCCCTCAGTATTCCAGGGTAGATCCCATCAGACCCTGGGGACTTATCTACCTTAATGCTTTGCAAGACACCCAACACCTCCTCCTTTTTGATAATGAGATGACTGAGACTATCTGCACTCCCTTCCCTAGGCTCATCTTCCACCAAGTCCTTCTCCTTGGTGAATACTGATACAAAGTACTCATTTAGCACCTTGCCCATTTCCTCTGGCTCCACACATAGATTCCCTTCTCTGTCCTTGAGCGGGCCAACCCTTTCCCTGGTTACCCTCTTGCTCTTTATATATGTATAAAAAGCCTTGGGATTTTCCTTAATCCTGTTTAGAAGTGTGTTGGAATAGTCAAGTCTAGTTACAACAAAGGTATGGATGAGGGTTTTAGCAGCTGACCTGAGACAGGGTGGAGTCAGGCAATGATACAAAGATGGAAATAGGTGGTCTTAGTGATGGCACGTATGTGTGGTCCGAAGCTCAACTCGGGGTCAAATATGACAAAAAAAGTTGCAACCTGTCTGGTTCAGCTTAAGACAGTTGCTAGGGGGAGAAATGGAATGTTGGCTAAGGAATGGAGTTTGTGGCAGGGACTGAAAACAATGCCTCTGTCTTCCCATAGTCGAGGGAAATTTCTGCTCATCCAGTACTGGATGTCAGACAAGCAGGCTGATAATTTAGGGACAATTGAAGGGTCGAGAGAGACGGTGACATTCACTTCAACAGGCCGATAGCCTTCATTTGATGTCACATCCAACGAATCGTACCACTGGCAATGCGGCATTCCACCAGTACTCCAATGAAGCGTTACTTAGATTATGGGTCCACATCTTAGTTCAAACCCACAACCTTCTAACCCAGAAGCTGGAGCAATATACTGGAGCATTTCCATTATCATTATAGCAAGCAAAACTTGCTGTTTAAATAATAGAGGCTTCCCCAACTACATTGTATTGCAAAAGCTGCACACTCCAATTTTGCTTTTTTTACTCTCAATATTTTTAGCTTCTGTATCTCAGATCACTCTGGTAGATGAAACCTATTTCCCTACATCTCCAAAAATATTTTCACTTTGCCTTATATCTAGGTAGGTGTGCAGTGTACCCAGGACCATGAAGACAGAGAAAACTCTTTGGTTGATTTAAGCTACTGGTTATATCCTCTAAATTCACGTGATTTTCCTTCTTCTCAGAAAGCAACAGAATAACAAAACATTGGACTTTGACCCAGGTTTTAGCAGCCAAAGAGATTTGGTAAGCAGTAATAGAACAAAGGAATAGTGGCAGTCATGCAACATATATTTTTGAGTGAGTTGTTGTGCTTTGCTAATTCCTTATGAACTGTGTTGCACTATGATTTTTTTAGCATTAACAAATGTAGGATCAGAATTCCTCCCCCACCCCCCCACCAAACTGGACCTTAAAAGTGGACTTTGTGGAGTATGGGGAAGGAACCCCAACCCCCCACGGACAATACTACAGTGAATGAGAGCCAAACCTCAACACAAAGCACACAGAGGCATTCCGATGGATCAATTTCAAACATTCCAACATTGCAAGAGAACTGATGCTATTAAAGTAAAAGCAAAATACTGCGGATGCTGGAAATCTGAAACAAAAACAAGAAATGCTGGAATCACTCAGCAGGTCTGGCAGCATCTGTGGAAAGAGATGCTGCCAGACCTGCTGAGTGATACTATTAAAGGACTGGAATTTGGAAAATTATCATAACAGTGACACAGGATAACTGCCATCATGTTAAGTAATTGGGGAGGCCATTGTTACAACTAACTGGCCCCAGATTACAGCATTCACTCCTGTCATATATATATATATTAGTTTTGGAGTCTGGGTTACCTCACCTTGGTGGAGTTCATTGTTCTCGGTCATGGAAATCACATCAGCACTAAATGGGTCTGTCTGGACCAGGCAGGTAACAAACAAAAGAGATTAAAAGGTGCTAAGTGCTGACCATCTAGCAGGATGGCTTCAGGACATGTGATCATGATATTTTTGATAAGGATCATCATAAAAAGGACCAGATCGAAGGTTTGGCTGCAGTTATGTGAAGGACGGGGATTGGTCATCTCAAGTCCAGGCCTACAATCAGCATTGTAAGTTTTTCAGTCAAATTTTGAAGGGGTTTGTACTGTGGGGGCTGCAGTCGGAAGAAGGGTCAAAGTTGGTCATCTTGACTCAGGACCTACAATCAACACCGGGACCGACAGGCCGTGTGGATGATTGTAAGTTTTTTCAGCCAAATCGTAGTGATATTGGTCTGAGGGATTGGGGCAAAGCGCAGTGTTTTTTCCCATATTTGTGTTCAATCAATTCGTAGTGATATTGGTCTGAGGGTTTTGGGACAAAAGCGTAGCGTTTTTGCCTGAAATTTGTAAGTTTGAGACAAGTCGTAGTGACTGTTTTGGGTAACTGGGAACAGTGGTCAAATCGCTGACGGTTTCAGCTGGGAATTGGGGTGTCAATTTTAAGTTACTGCAGGAGGCTTTGTACTGAGGACAGTTTTTTTTACTTTTGTTTCAACAGGTGTCTGTGTTGGGGATATTATTGGATTCAATAAAACAACAATTCATGGTTCAGCCAAACCCTGTGTCATGTGCAATTTTGTTCTTGTAATTCCTAAAGTCCAAGAACTATAGTATGCGGGTACAGGATCGGAACCTCTTACACAAAGGGTCAACTAATAAATAAAGGAATGGTAGGGGTGTTTTAACCTCGAGAGTGTATCTCATGTGCTATGTGGGATACGGGAAGTATCCTGGAGAACCATTTGTGCAAGAAATGTTTTCAATTGCAGAAGCTTGAGCTCCAAGTTTTGGAACTTGAGCAGCAGCTGGCGATATACATGAAGATGAGAGCTGCATGGATAGCATGTTTAAAGATGTGATCACTCCATAGCTTAAGAGTATGCAGGGAGAGAGGGAATGGGTGACCACCAGGGAGTCAAACAGAATCAGACAGGTAGTGCAGGAGACCCCCGAGTGCATCTCACTCTCCAACAGGTATGCAGGTCTGACTACTGAGGCAAGTGATACCTCACTAAGAACAAAGAACAGTACAGCACAGGAACAGGCCATTCAGCCCTCCAAGCCTGCTTCGATCTTGATGCCTGCCGAAACTAAAACCTTCTGCACTTCTGGGGACCGTATCCCTCTATTCCCATCCTATTCATGTATTTGTCAGAATGCCTCTTAAACGTCATTATCGTATCTGCTTCCACCACCTCCACCGGCAGCAAGTTCCAGGCACTCACCACCCTCTGTGTAAAGAACTTGCCTCGCACATCCCCTCTAAACTTTGCCCCTCTCACCTTAAACCTATGTCCCCTAGTAACTGACTCTTCCACCCTGGGAAAAAGCTTCTGACTATCCACTCTGTCCATGCCGCTCATAACTTTGTAAACCTCTATCATGTCGCCCCTCCACCTCCGTCGTTCCAGTGAAAACAATCCGAGTTTATCCAACCTCTCCTCATAGCTAATGCTCTTCGAATCAGGCAACATCCTGGTAAACCTCTTCTGTACCCTCTCCAAAGCCTCCACGTCCTTCTGGTAGTGTGGCGACCAGAATTGCACGCAATATTCTAAGTGTGGCCGAACTAAGGTTCTGTACAGCTGCAGCATGACTCGCCAGTTTTTATACTCTATGCCCCGACCGATGAAGGCAAGCATGCCGTATGCCTTCTTGACTACCTTATCCACCTGCGTTGCCACTTTCAGTGACCTGTGGACCTGTACGCCCAGATCTCTCTGCCTGTCAATACTCCTAAGGATTCTGCCATTTACTATATACTTCCCACCTGCATTAGACCTTCCAAAATGCATTACCTCACATTTGTCCGGATTAAACTCCATCTGCCATTTCTCCGCCCAAGACTCCAATCGATCTATATCCTGCTGTATCCTCTGACAAGCCTCATCACTATCCGCAACTCCACCAAACTTTGTGTCATCCGCAAACTTACTAATCAGACCAGCTACATTTTCCTCCAAATCATTTATATATACTACAAACAGCAAAGGTCCCAGCACTGATCCCTGCGGAACTCCACTAGTCACATCCCTCCATTCAGAAAAGCACCCTTCCACTGCTACCCTCTGTCTTCTATGACCGAGCCAGTTCTGTATCCATCATGCCAGCTCACCTCTGATCCCGTGTGACTTCACCGTTTGTATCAGTCTGCCATGAGGGACCTTGTCAAAGGCTTTACTGAAGTCCATATAGATAACATCCACTGCCCTTCCTTCATCAATCATCGTCGCCACTTCCTCAAAAAACTCAAATTAGTAAGACACGACCTCCGCTTCACAAAACCATGCTGCCTCTCGCTAATAAGTTTGTTTGTTTCCAAATGGGAGTAAATCCTGTCCCGAAGAATCCTCTCTAATAATTTCCCTACCACTGACGTTCGGCTCACATGCCTATAATTTCCTGGATTATCCTTGCTACCCTTCTTAAACAAAGGAACAACATTGGCTATTCTCCAGTCCTCTGGGACCTCACCTGCAGCCAATGAGTTTGCAAAGATTTCTGTCAAGGCCCCAGCAATTTCGTCCCTTGCCTCTCTCAATATTCTGGGGTAGATCCCATCAGGCCCTGGGGACTTATCTACCTTAATGATTTGCAAGACACCCAACATCCCCTCCTTTTTGAAAATGAGATGACTGAGACTATCTACACTCCCTTCCCTAGGCTCATCATCCACCAAGTCCTTCTCTTTGGTGAATACTGATGCAAAGTACTCATTTAGTACCTTGCCGATTTCCTCTGGCTCCACACATAGATTCCCTTCTCTGTCCTTGAGTGGGCCAACCCTTCCCCTAGTTACCCTCTTGCTCTTTATATACGTATAAAAAGCCTTGGATTTTCCTTAATCCTGTTTGCCAATGACTTTTCATGACCCCTTTTAGCCCTCCTGACTCCTTGCTTAAATTCCTACCTACTGTCTTTATATTCCTCAAGGGATTTGTCTGTTCCTAGCCTTCCAGCCCTTATGAATGCTTCCTTTTTCTTTTTGACTCGGCTCACAATATCCCGCGTTATCCAAGGTTCCCGAAACTTGCCAAACTTATCCTTCTTCCTCACAGGAACATGCCGGTCCTGGATTCTAATCAACTGATGTTTGAAAGACTCCCACATGTCAGATGTTGATTTACCTTCAAACAGCCGCCCCCAATCTAAATTCTTCAGTTCCTGCCTAATATTGTTATAATTAGCCTTTCCCCAATTTAGCACCTTCACCCGAGGACTACTCTTATCCTTATCCACAAGTACCTTAAAACTTATGGAATTATGGTCACTGTTCCCGAAATGTTCCCCTACTGAAACTTCGACCACCTGGCCGGGCTCATTCCCCAATACCAGGTCCAGTACGGCCCCATCCCTAGTTGGACTATCTACGTATTGTTTCAAGAAGCCCTCCTGGATGCTCCTTACAAATTCTGCCCCATCCAAGCCCCTAGCACTAAGTGAGTCCCAGTCAATATTGGGGAAGTTAAAATCACCCACCACTACAACCCTGTCACCTTTACATCTTTCCAAAATCTGTCTACATATCTGCTCCTCTACCTCCCGCTGGCTGCTGGGAGGCCTGTAGAAAACCCCCAACATCGTGACTGCATCTTCCTATTCCTGAGCTCTACCCATATTGCCTCGCTGCATGACCCCTCCAAGGTGTCCGCCTGCAGTACAGCTGTGATATTCTCCTTAACCAGTAATGCAACTCCCCCACCCCTTTTACATCCCCCTCTATCCCGCCTGAAGCTTCTAAATCCAGGAACATTTAGCTGCAAATCCTGTCCTTCCCTCAACCAAGTCTCTGTAATAGCAACAACATCATAGTTCCAAGTACTAATCCAAGCTCTAAGTTCATCTGCCTTACCTGTTATACTTCTCGCATTGTAACAAATGCACTTCAGACCACCAGTCCCGCTGTGCTCTGTAACATCTCCCTGCCTGCTCTTTCTCTTAGTCCTACTGGCCTTATTTATTAGTTCCCCCTCATTTATTTCACTTGCTGTCCTATTGCTCTGGTTCCCACCCCCCTGCCACACTAGTTTAAACCCTCCCGAGTGACGCTAGTAAACCTCGCAGCCAGGATATTTATGCCCCTCCAGTTTCGATGCAACCCGTCCTTCTTGTACAGGTCCCGTCTGTCCCTGAAGAGATCCCAATGGTCCAGATATCTGAAACCCTCCCTTCTACACCAGCTGCTCAGCCACGTGTTTAGCTGCACTATCTTCCTATTTCTAGCCTCACTGGCACGTGGCACAGGGAGTAATCCCGAGTTTACAACCCTAGAGGTCCTGTCTTTTAACTTTCTACCTAACTCCCTAAACTCCCCCTGCAGGACCTCGTCACTCTTCCTGCCTATGTCGTTGGTACCGATGTGTACCACAACCTCTGGCTGTTCACCCTCCCCCTTCAGAATGCCCCCTGCCCATTCAGAGACATCCTTGACCCTGGCACCAGGGAGGCAACATACCATCCTGGAGTCTCTTTCACGTCCACAGAAGCACCTATCTGTGCCCCTGACTATAGAGTCCCCTATAACTATTGCTCTTTTGCGCTTTGTCCCTCCCTGCTGAACAACAGTGCCAGCCGTGGTGCCACTGCTCTGGCTGCATCTGTTTTCCCCTGATAGGCCATCCCCCCCAACAGTATCCAAAACGGTATACTTGTTAGAGAGGGGATAGCCACAGGGGATTCCTGCACTGACTGCCTGCCCCTTCTAGCGGTCACCCATCTATCTGCCTGCACCTTGGGTGTAACCACTTCTCTAAAACTCCTGTCTATGATGCTTTCTGCCACCTGCATGCTCCTAAGTGCATCCAGTTGCCGCTCCAACTGATGCATGCGGTCTGTGAGGAGCTGCAACTGGGCACACCTCCTGCAGATGTAGTCGTCCGGAACGCTGGAAGCGTCACGGACCTCCCACATCTCACAGGTGAAGCACTTCACCCCTCTAACTGACATTTCTAGCACTAATTAATAAATTAATTTGAAATAAATAAATACTTATTAAATCCTTACTAAAATGTTATAATTAATGATATGGTCCCTAGTGCTGGATTCCTACTATAAATATTAAATGCTAACTAAATACAGTAACCTCCTCCCTCTGGTTTAGTTACTCTATTTATTAATTAGTTAATTAGGGTTTTAATCAAGTTTTATCAATGTTTTATTTTCAAATTCAGTAAAAATTCCCTCCCAGCCAATCAGGTCACAGCTTTCCTGTGACGTCACTTTCAGTTTTTTTTTTACCAGAGGTAAGTTTTTTATACTTACCAGTCCGGAACGCCGCCCTCCGAGTCTTCTCCCAGTCAGCTGTGCTCTTTGGAAGCTCTCAGCTCCCCTCACTTTGAGGACAGGTAGGAAATGAAAGAAGCTCCTGACTCCCTCCTCACCGAACTTCCTCAGTTACCAAACTTCCACTTTAACACTCTAATGCAACCCAAGTCAGCACTCCAGTGCAAACAAAGCAC